>NC_038245.2:11830767-12073227 GCF_000004515.6 Glycine max
TTTTTTCCCTTGTTCACCAATTACATGTCTTTCTAATAAATTTATTCTATATAAACTTTTATGGGGAGTAGCTGAGTGGTAAGGCGGCGGGATGCGATCTAGTATAGTCGAAGGTTCGATCCCTTTAGTTCCAAACATGTTTCTTAGTGGTACAGACCATCTCCCCGGTTGGACTTTCCCGTCCAGGATATGCTTGCCTGAGACATAATCATTATAATCAAGTATGTCTCAGACCAGAAAGGAGAATCGAACTCGACGTATTTTTTTCAACCCCACTCCATACGTCCCGCCAGACTTCCATATCCAGGGGCATATGCTTTCTTATTAGGTATTCTTTCGGTTCATTTGGGGGGGGGGGGGGGGGACTCAAGTATCATTGTTTAAATATACGTTTCTACATCGGTTAATTGTGAAGCAATTAATATATTTTTTGGTGCCAATGATAATGAAAATAACTATTTGGAAATAACCATTTGAAAATATCAGTCCTTCCAATTTAAATGTATTAAATATGTACCAACTAATGCATTCCAGTATTTTATTTTTGCCCGGGTAAATATACATCACTTGGGAGATTGTACTTGTGGTGATAGGTTCTTTGTTTGAAAAGTTCTCACATTCTTTCCAAATTTACCAAGTTAGTAAGTTGCAAAAAATGAGAGTTTGACCCTTTCAAGTCGCTTTTCCTATTTTTAGTATGAGCAAATTAAATTTTGAGACCCCTAGCCAAAATAAAAACACCACACTAGGAATTTGAAATAACAAGTCAATGGGTGTCTCACGGGTGAATTCATTTTAAAAGAAAAAGTCATAAGAGACAAACTTATAATTCTGATTGTTCTCAAATAATTCAAACAACAAAAAACTTCTTGGCACCCAAACTTATAAACAACAAAAAACTTCTTGGCACCCAAACTTATAATACGTGTGAAAGAATTGGGAACTCAAAAGTGAAAAAAGCATTGTGGGTGGGAGAGTCAAAATTGGATACACTTATGATTTTAATTAATAATTAAATCTGGACTTTTTATTTTGATTTATAGATAGTTATTTAATCCTCTCTGATATGTCCCTATATATTATCATTTATATATAGCTTTTTATTACATTTATTATCATTTAAATAAGTATTTATTACATATTCATATAATTAATACTACGGTTAAAAATTTCATTCACTAAAATTAATAAATATGATTAAATACACGACTTTAAAACTTTTCTCATCAATAATTACAAATATTAAAATTATAAATATGTTATTGATTAAATAAATAAAAAGTAATTACTACACAATTTAAAACAATATATGCATCTATGCGTTATGTATGTATATAATAGTGTGTGGTTTTGGGATTATTTTAATGATATATTTAATAAACCATAAATTTATTATTTATTATTTTTATACGACAAATTAACAAATAAATTGTTGTATATACGTGGATATTCATTTATTTTATTTTTAATTTAGTTGCTCTAAAATGTTTTATGCACAATAATAATTTATATCAAGAACTTTATAGATATATATTTAGTTAAATTTATTATAATTTATCAATAAATTATAGATTCAAAATTCAAATGAATCTAGAATATTTCCCTTTATCATTTTGTGTCTATGTGGGCATCCAAAAATTGATGCTACAAAAAACCACATCGCAGTGATAAAACTTGAACGAATACGAGGTTATTCACGTGAGGGGAACAAAACATAATACACAGGTTTAGACTAACTCTGATCCTCTGTGGCATGTTTTCATACAGTAAACATAGAACTATGATCTAAGCCATTGAATGAATTATTACACATTAAGAAAAGAGGAAAAAGAATAAAATCAATGGTCAACCTATGTTTGCTTCCCTACCAATAGATTCCCCAACATACCTAAACATAGCCTTAGTTTAACCGAATTAGGGTAAGGCTAAGGCATAAGATACATTGTTATATTTTATTGGCAAATGTTAGTTGTTAGTATTGTTTGTTTTTTTTAGTGGGGGATTGGAACTTGTGAACCCCCTCCTCCCCTTCCTTTTTTCTTTCACCATCAACCTTATATCTCTTATAAGATATACTATCTGATATTTACTATTATATAAACTAAGGGCTAGGCTAAGGCAGACGATACATTATTTGTCATAATCTGTTTGCTGAACTATGATGGCATTATGCTTCCTTTATCAATATGAATCATGTGATTATGAGTGGATTGTTATGTTTAAGCTTTTAAAAAATCTAAAAATATGGAATTTGGTTCTAACTTAGCCCAACAAAATTAGTTTGTATGGTGAAAGTTGTCCAAATTTTACAAATTTCATTTAAGTCATATCTTCTAGTCAATACAGTACATGACTAAAATCCACATTTGTCACTCCAATTAAGACAGTTCGTTGAGAGACCGCAACTAAGGTGAATTAAGGATATTTGCAATTAAGACAACTTTCCAATGAATACTTTTTGAAATCAATCTATTTCCTTGATTTGTAGTTTATTTATTTGTAGGTTTCCGAACTATTTGACAATTAAAAATTAAGTCTCTAAATGTCTTTCAATTTAACTAAAAAATAAATGCAAGTTTGGGGATCCAATTAAAATAAAGTGTATGTTTGGGTATCTATTTTACTTTAGTCCGTGAAATATTTGTCTGTTTAAAAAAAAACAAGTTTTTCAAATATTTTTTCCAATTTGGTCCCTAACTCTTATATGGTTTTTTAATTAGGTCCAAATTAGGAAACAAATACAAATATTTTAACGACCTAATTTGTATGTGATACATTAAGAATTTTATTCTTTGTATACTAATGAAACGTTGATGTTGATACTAATGAAACAATCTTTTAGCAAAATGTTTTATCAATAAGTGTACTAAATAAAGTTGCCTTACCAGATAAATAAGTACCAATTTTAAAATTATTCTATTTGTCATAGACAATATCATGTTTGGACTTTATCTCAACAATTATTCATGCAACGACAGACAATGAGAGAATATACTTATTTTTAGTGTCCTTTGGAAGGATAAAATCAAATCATACTTTGTGAACAACAAAGAGAATGAGGGTTTAAGTGCGAGCATGTGGCTTTATCTTGCATATTTTTGTTGAACTACATTTGGCTGAATCAGTAGTTGCTTTGGTTTTTGCCATATTCTTTGTACACCTTTAGTTTCCTCCGCTAAGCAAGGGAACCAAACCCTTGAAAACCAGTTTCTCATTGTCTGTCCACTCTCTTGTGCCTCATTTTTTTTTTGTTTGAGCCAGTCTCACATTGGTTCTTTATAATTTAGTGAAACTTTATAATTTAGTGAAACACTAGTGCATGCCACAGATCTCACTGTCTTTTTTTTTTTTTTATTGAAAAATGTAGCATTGTTAGTTTTTGTTACTAGAGGGATTCGGACCGGCGACCTCCCCCCTCATTGTCTTCTTTAGTTAGGTAGAAAATGATCCCCTATCTTTATTAATAACAGGAAACTGAAAATTAGAGAATTTTTTACTAGAAACATTCAAAAACTGAAAAGAAAATAGAGACACTGTGTTTATAGGATTCAGTTGTAAGGTATGAGACTTGTGTCTCACATTAGAAGTATGGAGTTCTAGTATGAGGTTTATAAGATTTTGGATTCTCCAACTTCAGTATCTAACTTTTGTAGTATGATTCTTCTAAGGATTTTATCAATTGGTAATAGAGTTTTTCATCATGTCTCTCTACTACAAATAAGTGGTGCGGGAGATGCCACTGACATTGCAATATTTGTTTAAAACTAATCAAAAGATTAGATGATAAATTACGATCTTCCTGAATATGATTACTGTCACTTTTTTCTTATTACTTGTAAGGTTGATACACTTGTTGCAATACTAACTGTGTGAGTAACAATTAATTATGATTTAGTAGATTTTTGGAACATGAAAAAATATTATATGTTGAAAATGTAAAAAGTTTTTCGGTGTCATCAAATCACAATCCACCATGTATAATAAGTTTGTTGACTTTTATTATAATTAATTTAAAAGTCATATTAACAATGAATTATGATTGGACGATAATATAAAAGTATTTTACATTGTCATGGTATGACCATTAAACTCTAAAACATAATATGTCTAAACTTTCACTAAATATGGTAGAAATATAATTATCTCTTTTTCTTAAAGAGGATTACTATAACTCTTCCACTCGATCACTTTTGAATATTAACTTTATTGTAGGATGAATCCATTAATCCTTCACAAATCTCTGAGAAGAATGTGACTTCTTCCTAAATTGATTAATAAATACTAATTATTTCTTGTTTTAAGCTCTTTGAAACTTCAAATTTCCAAATTGAATATAAAAGTCTCAAGATAAAAAAAAGTTCGAGACTTTAAAATGATTAAATTTGCTTAAATATAGTGATAATCTATATTGATAATAAAGGGAATACTCCCATTTAATGTACACATTTCACTAGACCATTTTACCTTTTGTTAGTTTTTAAATTTTTATTATTTCTCTTTTAATAACTATCCCTGGTCTCAAGTTGATTGTTTTTTTTTTTACTTCTAATTTTTCTTTCTTTCTCTATTTCATTTTTAGTTAAAATAGTTAAAGAGACACGAAGTCTCTCTCTCCATTAGTTTGAGTATGGCAGGAATTCTAACTCTACAAATGAGTAGAAATTGTGAAAAACTTTTATGATGATTAAGGGTTATTGTTAACGAATTAATGAAAGTAAATTATCTCATACCCACAAATTGCAACAAAATCAACCATTCTTATGTAAAATCACTTTGATCCCTTAATATATTTAGTTTTGGGGGTTTTAAGTTAACATAGAGTTTTTTTTTTTTTTATCGAAAGTTGCAACATAGAGTTCATTCAGTGAAAGATTATTTACTTAATGATAACCGAGGATAAATTTAGAAATGAACATTAATATACACTAGACTAAATTTGTAAGGTTCATAATGAGTACATTTTTTACTAAATAGCTAAGCTATATGAAAACATTCCAAACATATTTGCAGGAAATCAAAGGGAAGGGTTTCTATTGGCTAATTAACAAATTAGATTACCTGGAAAAAAAGTAAACAATCGAATGGAAATCAACCACGTCTATTGGTGAGGTACTTTTTTCAAATTTTTGGTACTAAGTAGTATTTTTCTTTACTAAAATCTTTGAAATTTATTATATATAAAATTGTGCAGATCTAAACTATTTTTTCATATTAGTTGGTGCAACGGGAGAGTATTAGTATAATAGATACTAGTAAATTCTTATAAATTTTAAATTTGAATTAGTATTGCAAAAAGATAAAAATGAAAACACTATTAAGTGGAATGAAATATAATAGAAATTAATTAAAGGAGTTGATGCTATAAAAAAATATTCAAATAAGTTTTATTTAAAAAACAAGTTGTTGAGATTAAGTATTATTTTGTTTGTTAAGGTGAGATAGGATAAGTTGTTAAAGGATTCATAGTTAATTATCATCTTCCAACATGAGTTTGATTTCTTTTGAAACCTTTAAAATTTCACTTAATAGACAAATTTCACTTAATAAACCTTTAATATTACTTTTCTATATATAGATATGTCATCAGGTGGTGATGATCTTCCCCAACCCCCGTCTCATGACTCTAGTGAGAAAGGAACAACTACAAAGAGAAAATGATATGTGGTTAAACTATTACCACCTCGAGATAGTTTGTCATCACCTACTCCATCCTCGTCTTCTGTGTCTATGCTAGTTAGGCCTCCCGATGTTGCAGCTACACCATTTCCACCTCCGACTGAAGCTAGACCATTTTCATCTCATGTTGATGCACGTGGACCATCCACGATACCTGCATTCACACCATCTCCATCCTGTTAGACAAGTGGCCTTTGTATCTTAAGAAGGGGGGTTGAATTAAGATACCAAACTATCCCTAATTAAAATTTAACTCTCTTTTTAATTAATAATGAAACCTTAATTATGAATTATTTCAAGAACAATTCAAAATAAACTTCTTTAAAGTGAAATATAAACTACAATAAAATAAAATAAGTTTAAGGGAAGAGAGAATGCAAACTCAGTTTTTATACTGGTTCGGCTACGCCCTGTGCCTACGTCCAATCCCCAAGCAACTCGCTTGAGATTTCCACTATCTTGTAAAATGCCTTTTACAAAGTCTAAACCACATGGGGACAACCCTTCCCTTGCGTTCAGAAATCCTTACAACTTAAGAGACCCTCGGTCCCTTGTAGAAGCAAGCTTCATGATGATGAATCAAGTTGATTCAAGTAGTTTTGATGATGACAAAGATGATGACAAAAAAGCCCAAAGAATGATTTCAAGATTGAGTCAAAAAGTTCAAGATCAAGATTAATTTTAAGTTTCATGAGAAGAAATCAAGAAGATTCAAGAATCAAGAGAAGTTTGAATTCAAGATTCAAGAGAAGAAATCAAGAAGACTTCACAAGGGAAGTATTGAAAAGATTTTTTAAAAAAACAAACATAGCACAAATTTGTTTTTCAAAAGAGTTTTTCTCAAAATTTTCTAAGTTACCAGAGTTTTTACTCTTTGGTAATCGATTACCAGTTTCCTGTGATCAATTACCAGTGGCAAAGTTTGATTTCAAAAGCTTTTAACTGAATTTGCAACATTCCAATTGTTTTTTAAATGGTGTAATCGATTACAATATATTGGTAATCAATTACCAGTGTATCTAAACATTGAAATTCAAATTCAATTGTGAAGAGTCACATCTTTTCATAAAATGCTTTGTGTAATCGATTACATGGTTTTGGTAATCGATTACCAGTGACAAGTTTTAAATAAAAATCAAGAGATGTAACTCTTCCAATGGTTTTCTCAAGATTTTTTCAAGGTTATAACTCTTCCAATGGTTTTCTTGACCAGACATGAAGAGTCTATAAAACTTTTTACACAACTTTTTACACAACTTTTTGAAACATCTTCTTGAACTACTTCTTCTTCTTCTTCTTTTGCCAAAAGCTTTCTAAGTTTTCTGGTTTCCAAACCTTGTTCTTTCATATAAAACAAAAGTGTGTTATTCATCTTTTTTATTCTCTTCTCCCTTTGCCAAAAAGAATTCGACAAGGACTAACCGTCTGAATTCTTTTTGTGTCTCTCTTCTCCCTTTTCCAAAAGAACAAAGGACTAACCGCCTGAATCTTTTGTGTCTCCCTTCTCCCTTTTCAAAGAATTCAAAATGACACAGTCTAAGAATTCTTTTGATTCTTCCCTTTCCCTTAAACAAAAGATTTCAAAGGACTAACCGCCTGAGATATCTTTTGTTTCCCCTTCACAAAGTGATGCAATCCTACCCCGCAAGGGCATTGGGTAGAAAACTCCAAGTAGATTGGGCTAGAGATCCAAGGGAAGGCCCTAGGGTTCTCATGAGCCTTAGGGTAGATTTCGAGCCCATGGGCTAAGTATGAGCCCGCTTATCTTTGTAAATATTAGAATAGGTATTTCCTTCGTCTGGGCCTTGTATTTTGGCCATTCTAGTAGTATAGGGTTTTAGCCTTATATTTCGGGACATTTTGAGTAGTCTTTGTAGTAAGGACTTTTTTTTGAGTATTTTCATGTTTTTTGTCATAGGGGTGAGCTTAGCTATTATAGGGGGTGTGTAGCTAAGGTCTAGCTTCTCATCTCAAGGAGGTGAGCTTAGCTATTAGAGAGGTATGTGTAGCTAAGCTCAAGCATCTTTAGGAATCTTCATAAGGAAGCTTCTCAAGGAGGTGAGCTTAGTTATGAGAGGGGTGTGTGTAGCTAAGCTCTAGCTTCTCAAGGAAGTTTTCTCAAAGAAGCTTCTCAAGGAAGTTTTCTCAAGAAAGCTTCTCAAGGAAGCTACCTAGTCTATAAATAGAAGCATGTGTAACACTTGTTGTAACTTTGATGAATGAGAGTCTTGTGAGACACAACTCAAAGTTCAACTTCTCTCCCTTTTTCTTCCTTCAATTTCGTGCTCCCCCCTCTCTCTTTCTCTCCCTCTTTCTTTTCCTCCATTGAAGCATCCTCTCCAAGCTTCTTATCCAAGGCTCATCTTGGTGGTGAAGCTCCTTCTTCCATGGCTTATTCCTTAATGGATGGCGCCTCCTCTCACCTCTTTTCCTTTGTCTTCCGCTGCATCTCCATGGTGGAAAATCACCATTAAAGGACCCCATTGAAGCTCAAAGATCCAGCCTCCATAGAAGCTCCACAAGCAAGCTTCCATCACAAAGTTTCAAAGGACTAACTGCTTGAGAACTTTGTCTTAACACATTGGAGGGTACATCCTTTGTGGTACAAGTAGAGGGTACATCTACTTGGATTATTGTAACTGAGAACAAGAGAGGGTACATCTCTTGTGGATCAGTTCAAGTGGAGGGTACATCCACTTGGTTGTTCAAAGAGAACAAGGGATGGTACATCCCTTGTGGATCTTTGCTTGTAAAGGCTTTTAAAAGGTTGAAAAGAAATCTCAAGGATCGCAGGTCGCTTGAGGACTGGATGTAGACACGGGTTGTTGCCAAACCAGTATAAATTATTGTGTTTGTCTTCTTCTTCCCTACAGTCTTTAATTTCCGCTGTGCACTTTAATTATCACTTTTATTTTTGGTTAAGTTTCTATTTTTGTTCTTTACTTTCTTAACATTATAGTAAAAGCCTAATTGAATCTAGTAACATTAAGAAGGATGGATTTTTAATTAGTAAAGGTTCATTAATAATTAATTCAACCCCCCCCCCTTCTTAATTATTTTGAGGCCACCTGATCCAACATCCCTTAATCAATTTCTTTGAATAAGAAAAAGAAGAAGAATTCTCTCTTTAAGAGAAAGATATTACAATTGAAGATCACTCGAGATTCCTTATTGAATTTGCAAGTGTTTTGGTCAAGGAATTCTTTTTGAGAGTTATAAGACAATTTGGTATTGAGAGGATAAGACAATTTGTTCAGGAAAACTCTGAGGAATTTCGTGTCCCAAGTCACCTATTTATAGGCCTTTGATGGTCATTCAAAAACTTCTTGAACAGTTGTGACTCTTGGGAGTTATTTTCAAAAATTCCTTATTGGTAATCGATTACATAATTGTTGTAATCGATTACACAGTTAGTTTCTGACGAGTTACGACACTTAAGATTTGAAATTTGAATTTTCATGTCTGGTAATCAATTACACACAAGTTGTAATCAATTACAAGGTTTAAAATTTTAATTCAAATTTCTAAAGGCTGTTACAAAACGTTTAAAACTTCTGGTAATCGATTACAAGCCTTGTGTAATTTATTACAGGCTTAAAATTTAAATTCAAATTTTGTAAGAGCATTTTAGAAAAATTTTTGGCCATTGGTAATTGATTACAACCTCTAGTAATCGATTACCAGAGAGTAAATATCATATTTATGAAATCTCAAAACTTTTTGAAAAATATCCTTTGGCCAAACCTGTGCATCATCAATTAGGAAACTCTTCCTTAGATTCTAGGAACTAAGTTCATCAATTATCTTGAATTTCTGGATTCTTGACTTGGATCAAACGTGAGAAGCGCTTATCTTTGGCATCATCAAAACTTCATAGCATATATGTTTCTACAATCTCCCCTTTTTGATGATGACAATAATCTGAAATCAAGATAAATGATAGACAATTGATAATGCATGCTCACAACCCTTACTCCCCCTCAAGATTGGAATTTATGCCTAAGTTTATGATTATGATAAATTCTACCCTTGTTCAATCCCCCTTTGGCAACATTAAAAAGCCAAAAAACGTCTAAAGAAAAAAACTAAGGCAACAGCAAAAACCATAGCACAATCCATCCATAAACTAAACCAAACCATAGAATAAACTAAACTAGACTTAAGTTATCAAAACAAAGTCCAAACACAAAGCAAAACAAAATGGTAAACATCCAAGACAAGCGTAATAAAAGTACTAAAGTAATAAACGCCAAAATACAAGGCTGAAATACATATAAAACTAAGGAAATAAAACATAAACTAAAAGTCGGCCGAGGGATCGAAGCAATGCCTAATGAAGCTCATATCATCTTCGAGTCGAGTGATTCTCATATCCATCCCATCAAAGCAAGTATCCATCACATCAAGACGAGTATCCATTGCATTAAAGCGTTCACCCACAAAAGCTCGAAGATCATGGAGTTCTGTGAGGACTTCAGTTAGAAGAGTAGTGGAATCACCTAGTTGTGGTGGAGGAGATGGGGTACGCTCGTCAGGAATAGGCGAAGGCAAGTCATGTTTGTGAACCCACTCACCATCAACATCCTTTTGGTAACCAAAGGAGGTAACTGCACCAGCACCAATAGAGAAAGACCTTATGACCTTGACAAATGGTTCATCATCCAAAGGAACATTCAAATGATGAAAAAAAAGAGTAACAAGGTGAGGATAAAGTAGAGGTGCATTGGCCCGTAATGCCTTATGCATCCGATATCGAACTAAATGGGCCCAGTCGATCTGACGACCAGTTTGAAAGGCCCACATCAGAATCAAATCCTCCTCAGAGGCTTGGGCAAGGTTTGAAGACCGAGAAAGCAAAATACAAACAATGATATAATGCATGATGTGACAATCAAAAGTTAATGACCCAACAAGTAATCAAACCTTAACTATGTGGATACCATCCTAAATTTTCAAATTATTATAGAAAACCTTAACTAATTCAGGAAAGTAAGGCAGTTTTAGAGACATGAAATCAATCAAACCAGAATTTTGAAACACTTGGTAACAATCAAATGTTTCTCCATCAAAGAATTCAAGGTCAAGGTACTTAGGGTCTAGAATGACTCTATTATAGAATTGAGAGTAGTATCTTTGACACTGATCATCCGAGGAAAACAATGTGGATGGTCTAGGAGATGAAAGAGAAGGAGGAACTGGTGTGGGTGGGTTTCCAGAGGTTCCTTGGCGGCGGTGGCCAGCAGCGGTGGTGGTAGAGGAAGATCGTTTTCGCTTCTTTGATGATTCTAACATTTGAAGATGTTGCAGCGGATTTTGATTGGTGGGTTTGAAAGAGAATTGAAAATGATGAAGATTGGGCTTTGTTTGAAGTGATTTTCTTAAGAAATGAGTGAGATACGAAGATTTGGGAGCAAGGGGCGCCGTCACACGAGAATGAGGGATAAGGGTTCTACGAAAATCCAGATATTTATAGACAAGGACGCCTTGTAATTGATTACAAGCCATTATAATCAATTATAGGAGTAACTTGTAACTAATGGTGCCTACTGGTAACCCATTACAGGCTTTTGTAATCGATTACGGCCTTGTTGTTCTAATGTAATCGATTACATGGAATGGTAATCGATTACCAGACCCTTAAACAAGGCTTTTTCACTTAAAGCTAACTATTTATAAGTCTAATACACACCTAATTATGATAATCAACCACAATCAAATGCATTCTAATCAACAAGCATAATCAAATGCATTCAATTACAAACACAATCAAACACATGCAATTACAATCACAATCAAACACATTCAACCATCAACCATCAATCATCAATCACAAACAAATCTAATCAATTTAATAATTACTTAACTATACACAATAAATTCTATTCCTATAAAATAAAATTCAAACAAAGGTAATGAAGGATAATTATTATATGATAAACAACAATTAATATAAATAATAACACAAGCAACTAGACTCATAGACAATCTATTGATCATAAGGAGGATAAAACTCAATTTGAGTTACCTATTGTCTAGATCATTGATATCTAAAAGACCTAATTCTCTCCTAATAGCAAAGAATGTTTCTTTAGGGAGAGGTTTTGTAAAGATATCAGCTAACTGATTCTTTGTATCAACAAATTCTAGAACACAAACTCTCTTTTGAACATGATCTCTCAAGAAATGATGTCTTATTTCTATGTGTTTGGTTCTTGAGTGTTGAACAGGGTTCTTAGATAGATTTATAGCACTCGTGTTATCACATCTTATAGGAATATGATTAAGTAATATTCCATAATAAAAAATTTGTTGCTTCATCCAAAGAATTTGGGCACAACAACTGCCAGTAGAAATGTATTATGCTTCTACAGTAGATAAAACAACACTATTTTGTTTCTTACTATGCCAAGAAACTATAGCAGATCCAATGAAATGACAAGTTCCACTGGTGCTCTTTCTATCAGTTTTCGAATTGACAAAGTCAGAATCAGAATATCCCATTAAATTGCATGTGGAATTTTTAGGATACCATAAACCTATATTCATAGTGCCTAACAGATATCTTATAATTCTCTTAACGACACTAAGATGTGATTGTTTGGGATTTGATTGAAATCTAGCACACATATACACACTAAACATAATATTTGGTCTACTAGCAAATAAATAAAGAAGTGATCCGATCATACCTCGATATTGCTTAATGTCTATTGACTGACCGGTTTCATCTTTATCCAAATAGCAAGCAGTACTCATTGGTGTAGCCATATGCTTAGCATTCTTCATCCCAAATATGTGAATCAATTCCTTGCAATACTTTGACCGATTGACAAATATTCCATTCTTGGTTTGCTTGATTTGCAACCCAAGAAAGAAATTGAGTTCTCCCATCATTGACATTTCAAACTCACTTTGCATGTCTTGAGAGAATTCTTTGCATAAAGAGTCATTAGTGGATCCAAAGATAATATCATCAACATATATTTGAACTAATAAAATATCATTTAATTTCTTCTTAATAAAGAGAGTAGTATCCACTTTACCTCTAGAGAAATCCTTCTCTAAAAGGAACTTACTCAGACGCTTATACCAAGCCCTAGGGGCTTGCTTTAAGCCATATAAAGCCTTTTTCAATTTGAAGACATGACTGGGCTTATCCAAGTTTTCAAATCCACGGGGTTGATCTACATATACTTCCTCTTGGATAAAGCCATTCAAAAAGGCACTCTTCACATCCATTTGATAAAGTTTAAAATCCATAATGGATGCATAGGCTAATAACATTCTTATGGCTTCTAATCTAGCAACAAAAGCATATGTTTTCTCATAGTCTATCCCTTCTTCTTGATTATATCCTTTGGCTACTAACCTAGCCTTATTTCTAATAATTATGCCATTTTCATCTAACTTGTTTCTAAATACCCATTTTGTTCCAATAACTGGGTAATTTTCAGGTTTCTCAACTAACTCCCAAACATTGTTTCTTTCAAATTGGTTTAACTCTTCCTGGATAGCTATTATCCAATGTTCATCAATTATGGCTTCTTTCAAATTTTTAGGTTCAATCATAGAGACAAAAGCCATATTATTGCATATATCTTTAAGAGAATGTCTAGTGGTTACCCCTTTTAATATATCACCAGTGATGTTGTCAAGAGGATGATATCTAGAAGCTCTCCATTCTCTTGGAAAATCATCATTTGTTTTGATGTCATCAATTTGAGAATCTTCATTTTTTCCATCTCATTTTCCTTTGTGATCTTCTCCATGAATATGCATGTCTTCTAATGATTCTGAAATCTCATCTAGTATATCTTTTCTTGGAAAAATTGCATTAGATTCATCAAAAGAGACATGAATGGATTCTTCAATAATCATAGTTCTTTTGTTATATATTCTAAATGTTTTACTTTGCAATGAATACCCAAGAAAAATACCTTCATCAGATTTAGCATCAAATTTACCTAAATTATCTTTACTACTGTTTAGCACAAAACATTTACATCCAAATACATGAAGAAGTTAAATGCTAGGTTTTCTTCCATTATATAACTCATATGGAGTTTTCTTCAAGATTGGTCTTATTAAAGCTCTATTCATGATATAACATACAGTATTTATGGCTTTAGCCCATAAATATTTTGGAAGAAAAGTATCATTTATTAAAGTTCTAGCAATTTCTTCTAAGGATCTATTTTTCCTCTCAATAACTCCATTTTGTTGAGGAGTTCTGGGTGCAGAAAAATTAGGCTCAATGTCATGTTCATCACAAAATGATTCAAAATCTTTATTTTCAAATTCTCCTCCATGATCACTCTTGATAGATGCAATTTTAAGATTTTTCTTATTTTGAATAACTTTGGCAAGTTTCTTGAATGCATGAAACACATCACTTTTATGAGTGGGAAATAATGTCCATGTATATCTAGAGTAATCATCAACAATAACAAGAGCATAATAGTTTCCTCCAAAACTCATAGTTCTAGAAGGACCAAACAGATTCATATGCAACAGTTGTAAGGGTTAAGTTGTTGACACAATATTCTTAGATTTAGCAAGCATTACACTGAAAGAGGCACAATCCACAAAAGTTGGACCTCCTTACTTTTACGTAGTAAACAACATGCTGAAAGTAGGATTTATATAACAAACACACATAATAATTTTGTAACTCCTAGTCTTAATGGTCCATGAATTAAACATGTGGGAGACTTGTCAGCTAAACGTTGTTGAGTAAAAAAAATACACTTTGAAAGAAGAAGAAAACAAAACATGTAGATAATTTTTTTCACTTCTTACTTAATATTCACTGTACTTTCATGAAGCAAGTATTCAGAATGTGATTGGTCTATCCACCATATGCCCCATACTAAATATATAAGCTGCATGAATACATATGAAGGAAGAAAATTTTAAGTGCTAAAACCTTAAAATTGTATGCACTATTACAACAAATAAAATTTTGACACCAAAACCATGAAAGCCAGAGAAGTAGGCAACTGAGAATGGCTTTGCATCATCAAAAAATAAGACTTGTGTATGAGATAGCAAGGTACAACTTTGATGAAGAGATACTTTTACTAGAGTATAAGGAGGAAAAAGATACCTATATCTCAAATGTCTTGCTTCTTGAATGTGTGTACCTTCGATAACCTGTCATAATGTTGCAAGAACAAATGACCGATGTAGCAGGAGCCTCAAATGCTTGTGGATTAGAGAACATAAGGACAAAAGCTTTAATGTGTTTCAAAGCCATCCTTCTGGCTCCATCGAAGCTCATACTCTTAGAAATACTTTTAGATGAAGTGCCTACTAAAGCATATTCATCCATTCTACAAAACACATCATGATGCTCAAATAATATGCATAAAATGATCTCTTATACCAAGTTTCATTGATTAAACAATTTATTTTACATTAATAAAGTCATTTTCATTTGCTTCACATATTCATTCTACTATGGATACAAATCAAATATGAAGAGAAACAATGTAAACCAAAGTTCCATCATATCTCCACAATAAACATAATATCTCAACAAACTTAAATAAAGGACATTAATCAAATAAGAAAATAAGCATTCTAAGAAACAAACAAAAAGGGTGATAGGCACAATAGATTTTAATCAAATTAATTCTCTCATCAAACATGTAAGCCAATGCCAACATAGCCATGAATTGCACCATTTTTTATATTGATGAAGAATAGAGATCAACAAGTGCAAATACTCACTTTCCTCTATTATTCTTAGACCATTACTTGCTATATATTTATTGTGGATTAGTATCAATCAATAATTAATACACTATCTTTTAGTTTCATCAATCGACAACTAAAGATATGATAATCATCATATGTGGATTACAAATTGTTTAGATGGGATTAAGGATAAGATTGACCCTGTAATGGATTGAATCAATCATTTAGTAAATAGTCCATTGAGAGGTCCCTATCTACTGCTAGGAGACTATAAATTTGCTATCCCATTAAGCAAATTTATTCTTTATGATTGTCTATTGGTCATATTCTTAAACAATTCCCTAGAAAGTGGGTAGTAGTCCTCTCAAGGTTAATTAAGGAATCTATTATCAAGCCACACTCATGGGAATGAACGTGATTCAAGTATGTCTTTGACACCCTTTTAGGTTTTATCGCTATACTCAGATGCTATAATTTGTATTTATATGTGTCGATGTTTTATAGTTTTCTATCAGTCAGTATCATAATAGTTGTTAATTGTGTCCACTTAATTATTTTAATTTATTCTTCAATTCATAAAATTAAAAACAAATGGTTCTAGTATCTAGCATGTGATAACACAATTTGCAATGCCTTTTCTTTTCCTTCAAATTTCATTGAACAAAGAACGTTAATATTTTATGTATGAAATTCAAAAATGTTTGAGGAATTTTGTTTCTTGTTGTAATTGGAATAACATCATAATTTCGTGAACAAATTTTAGAGTATTGAAAGGTTTTATTTTCTAGCAAAATTTATGGAGCCCAAAACTTTCAAATCCAATTAATCTTATGAGGATTTTTTTTTTCAAAATTGATTGAGGGCTTTTATAGGATTTTGAATAAAACCTATTGAGGAACACAGATTCTTGTTCACAAATTTGATAGAATTTTGCAGAAAAAAGGTTATGGAGTTGTCCGCAAAAACACATTTGTTCCCATTCTTTCTCGATTTCTCCTCCATTTGTAAACGATTTGTTAAATTGATTGAAAGTTTAGATTGGAGGATTTCAAACAAAACTCATGCTTAAAAATTGATTATCGTTCAAAATCAAAAGAGTAATTGTAAAAATATGATTTGCGAGTCTACCATGCCAAATACGATTTGTTCCTCTTCGTTTACTTTTGATTTCGCCCTTTTTTCTCAATTATTTGAAAAATTAATTAAGGGTTTTTCTTCCTCGGCTCAAGATGAACAACACATATCCTTACTCATCTATTTTCATTGTTGGAATGAGGAGATCAAACCAGATATCTTTCGTGGGTCAAAAAACCTGTTTCAGCTATTTCCAGACGAAAAAGATGAATTTCACTTATTCACTCATAGGCCCAATGCATGGGCTTACGTGCGTCCATATTTGAGGGCCATTTTTTGTTCCATTTGGTTGCAAATATTATTTGTTAAATTATTTAAGACTATTGGTGATTTTATCTGAAATTTTTTGGCCATCAATTTTTTTTATTTAATTAATTTGAGACTTAGTTTGGGATTTTAAATACCATACTCTCAAATTTTGGACATCAAAATTTTGTGGCAATTTTCTACTATTTTAGCGATTTTCTAGTATGTGGTACTCTCTAATATTGTGTCACTATTGATAAATTAATTTGAGGTCATTTTATATATTATGCATGATAAAATTAGCATTCTCTTATGTGAATAATTTTTTCTCCCTTAATTTGCATTACTATTACTCGCCTATCATGGGTATAGTGATGTGAATTTGTGTGTTAGTTATAAAATTATTCATGGTATAAATTACCAATTTTGTGATATAAATAATTTTCTCTTAATTTATATAATTATAATCTCACTTTTCGTAGGTACATTTATGTGAATTTTGTGTTGATTTGATCACACTAAAGTAATCATATCCTATTGGCATATTGTTAGTGTGATTTGTTGTTTCACATTGTACTTCTCTTTGCTTATGTTAATTAATTTCTTGGTACCCTATTGGTATTAGGATCTTGTTAATATGAGTTACAATACATTGTATTGCTGTCTCATTAGCTTATAGACTCTCTTTTGATGAAACTTGTCTTTGTAGTCACATAATATTGATTGATATTCAATTTTTCTCTCTAATTCTATCAAAACTTTGAATAAGACAAACTATGAGGCATAAATTTTTCCTTAGGCTCTCTTTATCAGAGTTACTCAAAAACTATTTCTTCTTTGTTATTACTTGGGTCAAATTATTATCTATTTCAAATTTTAAATTAAATAAACATGTGTAGTGAATTGTATATTACTTTGTGGCATATGTCTACATCAAATAAATCTAACATTGGCATAATTTAATGTTTTGATATACATTTTATTTTTTTCACTACTACATTGTTTAAATCTAGACCCATTTATTATTTTCTTAATTTGTGACAAATATGTGTCAAGTATATTTTCTCTAATCATGTGTCTTGGTCAAAGAAATTTTGGAAATAATATTTGTTTTATAAAGCATATGGTACAGTTGTGCATTATTTCAAATATTTTATGTCAAGAATCCAAAGTCTGGATTAAATTCTCTTGTGCCTTCTTGTTAAAACAAATATTTTTGTTGTACAACCTTTTCAAGGCATTCATGTATTTTATATGAATCATGTTTATCATGTTTGGAGCTTTTATCTTGAGATGACATTCTTTAAGTCATCAAAGCTCATTTGGTTGGTCTTATGCAAAACAATGAGTCATATTGATTTATATTTGGAGCTTTTATCTAAAGATGACATTACATATTCTTTAAGTAATTAAAGTTCATTGGTCTTATGCACAAAGATGAGTGATACTCTTAAATTAGTTGTGAATTTTGTTTTCTCTTAACTTATCATATTTGTAAATAAATTGTTCTTACCCTTTTTTGAGATTATAAATATGCAATTATATATGAGTGTCATTGTTTCTACAAATTTTCTAGTAAAGTTCTACAATCTTTTTTATCACTTGTTATAATACTCCATTTTATAATCATATTCTAACTCTGATTTTTAGTGGGAGTATTTTACATTTTATTAGTTCTAGAGTTCCATTTTTAGTTAAATATAAAATTTCTTTGTGCACTTTTGAATTCTTGACTCAATCAAGTAAAAGCAATAGCTATGTAATTGTACTCTCTATCATGAAATTAATATCATGGTTCTTACAAAGATAAAGTTGTGTTTATCACATGCTAAGTCAAAATATTGTTAAACATTATTTATTTTCTTTGAGCGCAATTATTGTTGAATATCATATTTATTTGACATAATTTTGATAATTTGTATATTTATATTATATTGATGATAATTACACCCTATTGATATAATTTGTTGGAACACACTGCATTATTTGTCTTACACTCATATCAAGCATTTGTTTGAATATCCTATCAATATTGAAGTTTTATTAATTATATAAGTTTTTCTTGTGCATTACAGTATTATGTTTCTTATTTATTGTGTTTTGAGATTCTAGAAAGAGATCTCAACAAATAAGAAATTCTCTCTACAGAGACATATGTTTTGGTTGTATTATATGAAACTATTTAACCTACGTTCATGGTACATTTGTTGTTCTATGCCAGCCTATTTGTCAAAACCTTCTATTAATTGGACATTTTTTAAGCAAGCCCATATTAGTTTGAAATGTTACATTTACCTATCACGATGCAATTTTTTTAATGAAACATTTTATGAAATAGATTGTTATGATGTGGGTAGTGAACATGCCCTATCAATATGACATTAGTTGATATTCACCCAATCATGGTATATATGTTTATTTCAAAACCAATGATTATTATCATTCCACGTAAATAATGAATAATGTGTAAGATTACAAGAACATGGATAAAGTACTCGGGTGTAAGAATTTGCTATAAAAATTGTTAATGAAAACTTATAAGTGAAAACTTCAATTTAATTATTTAATCAACAAAATTTAAACAAATAATTTGCTATTTTGAACTTCTACTCTTATAAATGATAAGATATTTTTCTTGCTTCTTTAAACAAGTTTTATTAATCCTATATAAAATTATACACTATAGAGAGATTAAGAATAATATTTTTTTTCTTTCTCATTTATATCTTCAAAACCAAAACCATCACGTGCATCTATGAATTATCTTGCTTTACTATCAATAATATGATTCAAAATGTTCATTTAAGTTCTTCCTTAAGAGAAAATTGTCTTCTTATATATAGAATGTGTCTTGAATGAATTCCTTACATCTTCCCAAAACTTTTTGTTGGAAAATATAATGGATCATGAGTCAAATATATAACTTTTTCGTATACTAAACTGATGTTAGCTTCATTGTATCAGTAAAAATAATCGGCAAAAATTTATATTTCCTAGTCTTCCATGTGTGTGTGTATATATATATATATATATATATATATAATCGATTACTAGTTTTTTTCGTATGAATGATATTCAAAAATATTTTTTTAAAGCTTATAAAAAATATAAGAATATTAAATTTTCAAATTCATATTCCCATGAATGATGTTTTAAATCATCAAACACACTCTTAATCATGCTTGTAGTCTTAACATATTGAATTTATGTTATGCTTAGATGGAGAAGGAAAAAACAGTAAAAGAGAATGAAAATAAATAAAATTAAATCTTCTTTTAACATTATTTCCTTTGAGAGATAGTTTGTTTACCATTCTCTCTTTCTGTCTATTTGATTGGGTACGACAATAAGAAAGAAGGATCTTTTTTATCTCTTCATTAAACCATGCATTTATGTAGATATGACAAATATTAGGCTTATAAAAAATATGGCAAATATTAATAAATTTAGCAATTGTATATGATAAAAATGTAGTTTTTTGGGTTTATTTTTCCTGAGTATAGAATTATTTTTGGACCTATTAACTTTTTAAAGGATAGAAGTACGAATTTTTTGTACTATTTTTTATTTTATTTTTGTCATGTTTTTTCCCTTCAAAATAAAAACATAAAACAATATTATATGAGAAGGTTTAAATACTTTTTTCATCCTTGCAAATGATTTTTTCATTTTCGTCTTTGCAAAAAGAAAAATATGTTTATTTTATTTTTCATCCTTAAAATACTTCAAATTATGGATGAAAATGGGGTAGGGCGAAGCGAGGACAAATTTGGCTCTCATCGTCTCTATCGCGATTTATCAAATTTGGGTATATCACGTATAACTTATTACACTCTTTTTTATAATTTTAATTTACTTATATATTTTAAATAAATCATATATTAAGTTTTTAATTATATTTTAATTCAAAAAGTATATAATGAATAACAAATAAATTAAAGATAAAACTTAATAATTCAATTATATTTTTAGTTAAATGTATTTTTTTAAGTTTGCTATTTAATTATTTAACTATTAAAATAATTTATTTATATTTTAAAAAGTCATAACGATAAAATCTTATATATATATATATATATATATATATATATATATATATATATATATATATATATATGTTGTGACAAAAAAATATAAAAATGCAAGGGTGGCAATATGGGTATGGGTTAATTTGGTACCCATCCCATCACCGTCCCATCATTGCTTTAAAAGTTCAAGTAATACCCGTATCATACTCGGTCAAAGCGGGTATTTCCCATTGAAGTTAGGGTGAGTTATTGTAAACCCCCCTAGCACTTTCTTTGATTCCTATGGATAAAAAAAAAACTCACCGTTGAGTTTTTAAACTTTAGTAAAATTTGAGAACATTTTGAAATTATTCTATGGAAGTTGGTAGAGCCTTGCTTGGGAAATGAGTAGCTGATGGCATTAGCTACAGGCTTGCAGTCCAACTTTATGATTACATTATTGATGCCCATAGTAGAGGTCCATTGTAGTGTGTGTAGGAGTGCCTAAGCTTCAATTTCTCTAGGATTTGGAGTTCCATCGAAAAAGGTAGTTGCGCGTGAGCTTCCGGAGTGGAGAGTGTACGAGGTTCTTTATGGTGCCTCACTTGGTACCATTCATTGTACCATTGCAACGAGATGTTGAAAGATGTTTGTGGATCTACATCTTCATTCTCCCAAATCTTCTCATTTCATCAGGTTCAAATACACCACAATATAACCACAAATCTAGGAAAGAGATCAATAGGTAGAGTTTCCAGCATATGAAAAATTAAAGACACTATTATGCTTGCAAAAACTTTCAAAGAAATTTGTTGCCATGAGCTAGTAACCTGCCATAATCTCATAACATTTTCACACCTGAAAAAAATATGCCATGCATTCTATATATTCGAATTAAAGTTAGCACATAGAGGTGAGCATTGGACTCCTTGAGATTGCAAGCAATGCTTTGTGGGGAGACAGTCGCGCAATAACCTCCATAAAAAGTGCTTATATTCCGAAGGGATGCCAATCTTCCACAATAAAGGCCAATTACCTTGAACCTTCAATTCATTTCTTGGTAGCTTGTTCTCCATTAGGTGATGATATGTAGACTTGACTCCCTCATTGGGGAATCTCCAAAACTTACCATTAGGTTTTCAACATTCATAAGAGGCACAAATTGAGTATCTTGATCATTGAATAATGTTAATGTTCCATGAAGCTTCATGATGGTTTATGAGTGTACTTACATTGAGATCTTCAAGGCCCCATGGGGCAACAGTTGTGACAAAATAGTTGGTGGGAGCTTGTAGCCAAGGTTGAGACCGTATGTTGATTTTTTCACCATCATCTAATCTCCATTGAAAACCTTTTCTTACAAGGACCTGTGAAGCATGGATGCTATGTCATACATAGCTTGGACTATGCCCAAGTTGGGCATCCAAGAAATCGCCATTGGGGCAATATTTTGCTTTGAAAATTTTTGTCATGGTAGCATCATTATAAGTGGTAAATTGCCACCCTAGCTTCCCAAGCATTGCAAGATTAAATCCATGCAAGTTGCGGAATTCCATTCCTCCAAACTCTTTTTTTCATAGACATTTTATCCCAATTCAACCAAATTATTCTCTTGAATTTGCATATTTCAAACCCCACCAAAAACTATTCATTATTTTTTGTAGTTGGTCTTTAAGAGATGTTGGCAACAAGAAAACACTCATACAATATAAGGTGATAGTTTAAACACCATATTTTACCAGAATTTCCTTACAAGCTTTAGTGAGGTGTCTATTAGACCAATGATTGGTTCTCCTCCATAATTTGTCCTTCAAAAAGCCAAAGAATGCTTTCTTACTTTTGTCAATGATTGATGGAAGGCCAAGATACTTTTCACTTCCTAGTTGATTTGTGATACCTAGTGAACGAGATATTTGACGAATATTTTGCTTGGTATTAGAACTGAAAAAGATCTTTGACTTTTGGTAATTGATGAGCTAGCTAGAGGTTATTCCATAGGTATCAAGAATGTTCTTTAATGTTGTTACCTCTTGATTGTCTACCTTGCAAAAAAAAAAAAAATAGTCATCAACAAATAAAAGGTGTGAGAGGTTTGAAGCCCTTATACACACCTTAATTCCATGAATCCCGCTCTTATTTCAACCCTTTTTAAAAGCGAAGAAAGTCCCTCTATACAGATGATAAGGAGATAAGTGATAATGGGTCACCCTGTCTAAGTCCCTTTCCTGGGGATATTGGTCCTACAAGATCCCTATTAATCATAATAGAGTAATGTACATTTTCCAAACACAACGTCATCCAATCAATCCATTTTTGATGGAAACCCATTTTAGACATAACCCTCAATATATATTTCCATTGGACTTTATCAAAAGCCTTATATCAATATGGATTGCCAATTCCCCTTGTTGTCCTTTGGTTTTACATTTCATATGATGAGTAATCTCAGAGGCAATAAGGACATTATCCAGTATAAATTTGCCCTCAACAAGAGCATAATGTTTACTGGATATACACTTGTTAAGGAGAGGTTTGATACGATTGGCAAAGGCTTTAGAGATGATTTAGTATATGATATTGCAAAGGGATATACGTTTGTAATCCTTCATGGTTTGTGGATTAAAATTTTTAGGGATGAGGGTTATAGAGGTGGAGTTGATTTGTGTCGGGAATTGGCAATTTCGAGCCGTGAGATAGCTGCTGCAAAAATTTCAAGGCCAATAAGATGCCAATTTTTTTTTTGTAGAAAGCAGGATTAAGGCCATCTGGACAAGGAGATTTGTTTGAGTCCATATTAAATAAGGCATTTTTTAATTCGTCCAATGTAAAAATGACAAGTAAATTAGATTATCATCATATGAAATGCAAGGTGAAATATTATTGATAACTGGATCAATGTGAACAACATTATTACAATAAAGGTTCTCAAAATAATTCTTTGCCATATTGAAAATATCACTATGGTTGGTGTAAATGTTACCATCTTCACTTGATATGGATGATATAGCATTCATTTTCTTCCTAGACGAGGCATAAGAATGGAAGAATTTTGAGTTGATGTTGTCATCCCTGAGCCAATCAATACACCTTAGTATGTTGTTTCCAAAAATCTTTCTCTTGGCTAATTAAATCATTCAGCTTGTCACACGTTGCCTTGGACCTTGTTATCAAAATTTCATCATTAAACTCACAAAGCAACTCCATGTCCTTTCAGCATGTATCAATTTTTGCTCAAAATTCTGTTCTAATTTGATAGACCCATGAATTCTTTTCAACTAAACAACTGTTAAGCTTGGAGACGAGATCAGGGTGCAAAGAACTAAACCACCCTTGCTAGAAGACTTGGGGTAGGATTGAATGGTGTTCGAACCTGGCAAGTGCACCAGATCACGCAAGTAGTATAAAACGGTAAGAATCGAGTATCGAACTCTCGGGGAACTTGTGTTACTTGGTAAAACTATATTCAGTGAATAGGTGTCTAGTATGAAAAGATATGTGTAGACTATGAACAGGTATGTAAACTAACTATTAAAAGGAAAATCACGTGAGTAATGATGTGTAAAGACAAGTAGACAACATGTTGGTCTTCTTATTAGGTGCCTGATGTTATAAGGATATTCTCTACTTAACAATGCTCATGTATTCTATGGTGTCTCCCGAAATGCTAAACCCCGATTCCTCATGATAATCTAGCCTAATCCTGATTAAGCATCGTCCTCAGATTCCTCTTGTTGGACTAAACTCGACCAGAACCGCAATAAGACAAACATACAAACAACTAGGTTACCGTACCCCGATCCCTCATGATAATACAATAAACTAGCCTTGTCATATCAAGTTCTAAGAATCAAACCAGTTTCCACTATTGAATGATCCTAACAAAGCATGCATCTACGTGATCAAGGCAAAATCACACTGAAATGACGTACTGATAGCACAAAGAACACATAAACATCATTAAATACATATACATGTATTTACATTAAGTACCTATAAGGAAGAACCAATAGAGGATTTAGCTCTCCATATCTGGGAAGCTTCCTTTACAACAAAGAGAAGAGAAAAATGAAGGATTGAAGAAATACAAGTAGTGGGGATGTCTCCTCCACCTCTAGAACCTCACAATCACTCACAGACTCATCTCATGCTCTCAGGATGACTTTCTCTTCATGCTCAGTTCTTTGCCAGTCTTCACACAACAAAAGCTCTCAAAACTCTCTGGAACTTGAACCTTTCTCTCTCTAAAAATCTCTAAACATGCAAAAGCTTCGAGAATTGCCCAAAATCCCTTCTTCATTTCTGATTTCAGGCTTAAATATGTGGCCTTGTTGGTGCTTGTGCACTTAGCACGAATCTGGACCGCTTAGCGCGCATTAGTGAATTTCGGCTTAGTGCTTCTCGCTCAGCGGATGGACTCAAGCGGTGCACTTAGCGGGATGACACCTCACTCAGCGAACGTGCACAGCTCATCCTTCTTCCAGATTCTTCCTCGCGCTTAGCGGATGAAGTGTTGCGCTCAGCGACTGGCTCGCTGAGCTGGCAGATTGGCTTAGCGAGCAGATGAAAATCAACAATTCACAAACTTGCCTAATTAACCTAAAATTGAGAGGAAATGATTATAAAATACACAAAATGGGAGTACTAAGTATTTATTACCTATCTTTAACAAAAAGTAATTACAACACTACAAAATAACCATAAATGGGGGGAGTTAGATAAAATTTTCACAGATTATATACACAAAAGTTAGTTGTATTCATCGACTAATAGATGGGTGAGCCAAGAGTTCTCAAATTTAAATTTCCTTCAAAAAGGCTTATTTGTTGAGGAATTCAATTTGAGGAGAAGTTGTGGATGGTCTGGTCATAAGGAAATTATCATAAGGAAGTTGTGGATGGTCTGGTCATAAGGAAATTATCAATTTGTTGAGGAATTCAATTTTAGTTCTTTAAACATTCTAAGTTTTTAAATTATCTATAACAAATCTGAATGTTTGATAATGCTTGTGATCTATATCCTTCAATCCTTGTATAATTCTTGTTTGATATGTTTGAATTACTTGATTGATTGTTCAAAATATTTTTTATGTTTTTCAAAATTATTATATTTTATTTCAAATAAAATCATTTTGATGTGATGAAACAATCTATGTTAATAAGAACTCATCTTGGTAAGTGTTGATAGTCAATTAACACTTAGTCTTAGGAAAAAGGTGACTGTATTCTTAAAATTTGTAGATACTAAAAACCAACTTGCAGACATCTTCACAAAACCACTAACCAAAGATTCTTTCTACACCATTAGAAGAGAATTAGGACTTCTAGATGCAAGTGACTTAGAAAAATGATTTATGTTTTGATGACTTATGACTTATTTATTATTTATGCACATATGCTTCTATTATAATGTGAGGATGATTTATTATCTTGTTTGATTTTTATAAGTTTTTCTCTCTTGTATGAATACATTTATTGTTTGTTTATCCATTTTTATATAATTTGACATGATTAGATTCTTGTCAAAATTATATTAATATGCTAAAATAATTGAGATAAGTAATGAGTTACCATGTATGTGTTCATAACTAATTTTTGTTACTTAGAATTAAGTTTTGATTCTCTGATAATAGATTTAGATTATAATTATATTTTGTTTTTTTAAAACCTTGTATTTGGTTATGTTTTTATGACATTTGAACACTTAAGTATTTTTTTTAATACTTGCTTAGTATGACTGAACATGATGATTATATTGACTTGCTCTTGGTTGTTTATGATTGTGTGTTTTAAACTTAATTACTTTAATAATATATGACTACTGGTATGTACTTACATTTGATATTGTGTTTTATATTTTTTTTTAATTATTCATATATGTTTTATTTGAATATTATGAATGACTTTCTGGATTATATGGCATTCTATGAAGTATTATCTTTCTAAGATTGATGAATGGTTAAGTTATCTTGTTTGATTGTTTTCTATTCTTTTGTATGACATTTATGTATGGTTTCTATATTTCTTACCTTTCTAAGTTTGATGAATTTATCTTGTTTAATTGTTCTCTATTCTCTTGTATGATTAGTCATTTATGTATGTTTTATGTTTGATACGCACTTTGGCTTTTTGTTGATGCCAAAGGGGGAGAGAAATGAGATTAACTCAAGAACTCACATGAGTAATCAATTTAATTTTAAGACAAGCACAAATTCAAAAACAAAAGGGGAGAATTTATGTGAGTGATCGACTAGGAAAAAATGTATGTGTGTTTCTTGATTTCAGAAGTTGTCATAATCAAAAAGGGAGAGATTGTAGAAGCAAAGCTTCATGGTGAATCAAAGGTGATTCAAAGGTGTTTTGATGATAACAATGATGATAACAAAAGATGATGACAAAGGTGATGACAAAAAGCTCAAAGATCAATCAAAGAACAACTCAAGTGACTCAAAGATCAATCAAAGAACAACTCAAGTGAATCAAGAACAATTCAAGAGTTCAAGATAAGAATCAAGAAGAATTCAAGACTCAAGAAGAAAGTTAAGAGTCAAGAATCAAGATTCAAGGTTAAGAGTCAAGAATCAAGATTCAAGGTTCAAGATCTCAAAAATCAAGATCAAGATTCAAGACTCAAGATTCAAGAATCAAGAGAAGGCTTAATCAAGATAAGTATAAAAAGTTTTTCTCAAAAATTGAGTAGCACATGATTTTTCTCAAAACATGTTTACCAAAGAGTTTTTACTCTCTGGTAATCGATTACCAGATTGTTGTAATCGATTACCAGTAGCAAAATTGTTTTTGAAAAAGTTTTCAAATTGAATTTACAACGTTCCAATTAATTTCAAAAAGTTGTAATCGATTACAATGTTTTGGTAATCGATTACCAGTGCCTTTGAACGTTGAAATTCAAATTCAAATGTGAAGAGTCACATCCTTTCACTTAAAAGTTTTGTGTAATCGATTACACTGATTTGGTAATCGATTACCAATGATTGTTTCTGAATAAATCAAAAGATGTAACTCTTCAAAAGGTTTTTGACTTTTTCAAATTGGTTTTAAGTTTTTCTAAAAGTTATAACTCTTCTAAATGGTCTTCTTGATCAGACATGAAGAGTCTATAAAAGCAAGGCTTTGTTTTGCATTTTCATTAATTCATTCTATCAATCAATCTTTTCCAATTCATTCTTTACACAAGCAAGTTTTCCACATTGATTCCTGAGTCTCTTTGAACTTTTTCTTCTTCTTCCTTTTGCCAAAAGCTTTCCAAAGTTTTCTGATTTTCTAAACCTTGAAAACTTGTGTTATTCATCTTTTTCATTCCCTTCTCCCTTTGCCAAAAAGAATTCGCCGAGGACTAACCGCCTGAATTCTTTTTGTGTCTCTCTTCTCCCTTTTCCAAAAGAACGAAGGACTAACCGCCTGAATTCTTTTGTGTCTCCCTTCTCCCTTGTCAAAGAATTCAAAACGACACAGTCTGAGAATTCTTTTGATTCTTCCCATTCCCTTATACAAAAGTGTTCAAAGGACTAACCGCTTGAGAATTCTTTTGTATCCCCATTCACAAAGTATCAAAGGGTTAACCGCCTGAGATCTTTGTCTTAACACATTGGAGGGTATATCCTTTGTGGTACAAGTAGATGGTACATCTACTTGGGTTTGACTGAGAACAAGAGAGGGTACATCTCTTGTGGATCAGTTCTAGTGGAGGATACATCCACTAGGTTCAAAGAGAACAAGGGAGGGTACATCCCTTGTGGATCTTTGCTTGTAAAAGGATTTTTACAAGGTTGAAAGAAATCTCAAGGACCGCAGGTCGCTTGGGGACTGGATGTAGGCACAGGTTGTTTCCGAACCAGTATAAAAACTTTTGTGTGTTTGTCTCCTTCTTCCCTACTTTTTTACTTTCCGCTGTGCATTTAATTTCCGCTTTTACTTTCTGTTAAGTTTTTCTTCTACTCCTCATTCTCTTAACAATTTAGTAAAAGCCTTAGAAGAGTAATTTTTTAATTAGTAAAGGTTTAGGAATAATTAATTCAACCCCCCCCTTCTTAATTATTATGAGGCCACTCGATCCAACACATGGAGGTTATAGTTTGCCATCGCTTATTGGAAGCTTTGGATGAGCCAATGAAGGTGATCTTGGTTGCCAACTTTGTCATCTTGAGACAAAAGACCATTGAAAATCACTAAATATACACCAAGGAAGGGGTGAAAGATTGGAGATTTGTTGAAGAAGATCATATGACTCCATTCTTCTTTGTTTCTTAGGATAGTCATAGAAACCAGCAAGCTACCAAACAAGAGAACCTATTTTGTGAATTTTAGCATGAATGAAATTGGATAAAAATTTTCTAGATATGGCATTCAAAAAGGTGTTTCCATAGAAGAATTAGGCCCCTACTTTAACCCATAGAATTGACAACAAAACAACCATCAAAAGTAATGAGGTTTTTTTATTTCTTCAATATGAGTATAATGAACAAGATTTTCAAAGAAAAATATGATGTCAAGATGGTACAAATGACAAGGTCACAAATATAAGGAATCAAGCTCTGGTTGCCCAGATCCTGGCAATTCCAACTAAGGAAGCTCATTAACCCTGACAATCCTCTTTACCCAGGCCTACCATTAAAAAAGGTTCTTTTATGACACTGTTGGTATAGGGTCAATGGATGCTATTGACTCCTTGTTGAGGGATTGTGTGTGACTACCTTTAATGCGTTGCTTTTTTTCTTTGAACACCAAATCATTGCCATCATTGTTACTAATCATTTTATCATTATCGTCACTAATGACTGATGATTGTGCATAAGCTTTTGAGAGAATCGATTTTGGATTCTTGAAAAGTTCCACTAGAAATTTAGTGTTTTTGGCCATTTTGACATTAATTGCATTAATTGTGTCAAGTTTGTTGCAATTATGTCTTCCCTGCACAACACTGCTTTCCGCCATTGGAGAAGGGAAGGAAGGTCTCGCAACCAACGAGAGCCTCATAGTGCTCCATTGTTTCTTGTGTCTACCCTAAGATCAAGGCTCCATAGATGGACTCTAGTATCTTTTTTCATGGATATAAGTTTAGGGCAAAGATCATCAGAATGCCCCAGTAGGCTACATAAGTAGTAGAACACTCCTAGACGTTCATATTTGAACATGATTTCTACTGAATCTCCTCCAGGTTGCTTGACTTTTTTTGCTTTTTCCAAATGTTTTCTCACACATCTATTAGTATCCTAATTCGCAAGAAGTTGTTGCCATTCTTCTCGTCATATCCCAAAAATTCACCAAGGAAGTTACTAATGCCTTGTCCAGTAGTCTGTGGCATAAAACCCATTGGTAGTTGATAAACTTGGACCCGAACGAAACTGAATAGAGAAGGAGATGCTTGTCAAAATTCCATGGTGCACCTTTGATGACTCTCTAGACATCTATTGAGTGGAAAAATCTAAGAAGAAACATGCCTTCCTTGATCTCTAAGATGAAAACACCCTTCAGTGGTGTCCAAATATTTGTGAGTCTTTCTTTCATAAATTTGACATAAATGGGTTTGTATGTTAAAATATGGTTGATGAGGCATAGTCAGAAGTCTATTGCTGCATTATCAACCTTATGAATATTGAAATCTAGATTGAACCCATCATCTTTAGGGAAAGTAGTGTCAATGACTGGGTTCTCCATACTAGGGTTAGGGTTAGTTTGCTGGTTAAGGGAAGTCTAAAGGGTAGGTATGAAGGATGAGTTAAGGTTCTTTGTGGTTTACTAGCTAAAGGCAAATAATGAAATAGATGATGGGGTTAAGAAGTTTAGAAAAAGGAAAGATACAATAGTATATTATTTACTGATAATGGCTAGGTTTCAGGGAAAATGGGAAAAGATGTGATCTAAAAGATATGATTATGAAAAGGATAAGATTGTAGGGAAATTGTTGCATAAATCAAGATCAATGATTTGTTGTAAAGATAAATATTTGATTGAATGAATATGCATTTGGAAACTGTTGATATGGGAAAAAAACAACAAGCTTCTCACAAGGAGAGGGAAAAAAGATTACATAATTTTTGTATGCTAAAAGCCTAAAATCCTATACATTCAGTTAGAGTCGTCAAAAGGGATCGAAACCCACGAGGCAACTTGGCCTACCACGATTTTGGGCTGAAAAATGTTTTTTATGTAATTTTGAAAATTTGACTTGGCCCACTCTTGACGCCACTCACTCGTGTTAAGCCAGGTTGACCCGTCTACAAGTTAGTATGAATTTTTTTAGTGAAAAATATTATATCAACCACCATTTTTTCTAGGTACACTCCCCTTTATTTTAATTTAATTTTTTTACTATCATTAATACTCTTTATATCCAAACTATCCTTGTACATTGTCTAATCTCTATTCTAGAAACTAATTTCCAAAATATTATTTTAGCTTTTTTAGTTCTGAAAAGTACTTTCCAAAATGCAAAATCTAAAACAGTATTTTTGAAAACTACTTTCTAGAATACAACAATAAAATACTGGAAAGTAGTTTCTATAATTTAAATAAAAATTATTATATCAAATTTAATTTTTAACTTTCTTCACAAATTTATTTCTTTTAATTATTCATAAATCACAAAAAAGGAGCATAAATGTACCATGTTTGAGAGCTTGAAGGATGAAAAACTTCTAATGTTAGAGAGAGAGACAAAACAAGCAAAGAGGACCAAAGCACGATATTAAATCAAAGGTCATAAGGGGAGTGAAAGAGAGGAACAATTTTAATGAGAGACTCGGAGTGTTTCGTTGCCTTGGAAGAAGTGTATTGTCTTGGGTGTTGGAGTGTGCAATAGTGTGAGGGAAAAATAAGGTTTGTAAAAGAAGGTCATTGTTAAAAACTAGTGTAATTAGAAAAAAAAATTGGAGTCATAATCAAATTAAAATAGTGAAATGAGTATGCTTTAAAAAAAAATAAAAACTAGACTGGATATAGCATTTGCCTTTGTGGTTGGCGAGCATACTTAAAGAAACTTAATTATACAATTCTTTAATTATATTTTAAGGTTGAATTTGGTCCCTCAATTATTAAAATGTTTAATTTAGTTCATCAATTGTTTTAAATACTTCAATTATGTCCTCAATTATTTGAAAGTTCAATTAGTTCCTTTAATTATTTAAAACACTATAATCATATCCTTTTGTATAATAAAATATATAAATTTTAATTGAATTTTTTAATAATTAAGAAACCTAATAGCAAAAAGAAAACTTAATTATATAATTCTTTAATTATATTTTAAGGTTAAATTTGGTCCCTCAATGTTTAATTTAATTCCTCAATTGTTTAAAATACTTCAATTAGTCCTCAATTATTTGAAATTTCAATTAATTTCTTTAATTATTTAAAACACTATAATTATGTGTTTTTGTATGATGAAATATATAAATTTTAATTGAATTTCTTAATAATTAAGAAATCTAATTAAATTTTTTTAAAAATTAATTAAAGAATTTGATTGAAATTTTTTAACAATTCAGAAATCCAATTATTATTTTTAAATAATTAAAGAAACTTATTAATTATTTTAATAATTGAGGAATGTAAATGAATTTTTTAATTTCAAGTCAGGACCAATTATATATTATATATTAAGCCTAAAAAGAAAAACGTAGCCCATTCAGCAGCAGTTCACTTCACGTTCACTGCCTGGCTTCCCTAGGTTTTCTTCTCAGTTCTCACCTCGCTTTTCGCGCCACCTCTTCAGTCTTCATTCTTCTCACTTCAAGAATCACGACCCAACCGTGCAAACCTTTTCAGGTCTTCATTCTAACAGCTGCTTGCAATTTTAGGGTTTCTTTTCACTACTCTATTAGCTTTTCGAGGCTTTCTGTTTGTACCTTTTGTATACGTCTTATTTCAGACTAATAATTGTTGTTCTTAGCATCTATCTCATTATCATATTTGAAGTTATGTCTTGTTTCTTTTCTTTTTGATGTAATGATTGTATAGTATTGGTCAGGTCCAGCCCAACAGAAAGTGAGACCTAAAACAAAAATTGGAAGAGATTTCTACTTTAAAAAAAGAGTGATATGTGAGGCTTTTTAGTCAGCATGTTGACCTTTTTTATTTTTTTTTTTTACTTTAAAAAACTAATAACAAATGTTGGTAGGCCTAAAGTTCAAGAAGGTAGCTCTAAAGTTCAAGCTTTAGTTGTTTTAGCCTTGCGCTGACTCGGGTATTGTTTTAGTTCTAATATAGGTGCATGATCATGGTTTCACATGGTTAACTACCTGTTTATTCTACGTTGACCTGCGATTTTTGTTAATTAATTACTAGTACTTTATTAATAGATATGTAATGTGCTATTTTTTTACAATTTTAAATTTAGGTGTGTAAATGGGGTTATCTGCCAAGAAATCTAGAAAAAGAGGAAAAAGTGACAGTGATTCAGATGACTACGATAATATGGAGTATGAAGAGGTATCCATTGCTGCAAAATTTTAGATTTTTTAATTTATTGTGTAATAATTGTATAACGTTAGTGATTTCCTTATGAATTTTGATTAAGGGTTATTTTCCTGATGTAGGTGGAGGATGATTATGATGACGATGGTGAGGAGGAGGATGAAGAAGAAGAACATGGAGAGGAAGTAACAGATGATGAAGATGGGACAGGAGAAAATAGTGAATGGAAGAATGATGAGATGGAACAGCTTGAGAAAGAATATAGAGATCTTCATCACCAGGAGCTGTGAGATTCCATTTAACATTTGATATATATTTAGTATATATTGCATACAGAACGTTCAACTATATTGCTATATTCAACATTTTGGAATTATGTCACCAACAAGTTTCAGTGAAGTCTTTGTTTTGGGTTTAATGTACTTGTTTTCCTAGTGCTATTTGTAATGAGCATAAGTTTAATTTTGTGTCAAAGATCAAATATATTTAGTTGTATCAAATGTAGTACAGAGACACTAAAGTAGACTGCATACTTTAATATTTTTTTTTGCTGCTAGTATTAGGTAACCTAATGAATCATGCTCTTGGAAAAATGGATCATGATACAATTATTTTTTGCTAAGATTTTCAGTTGTGATTGTATTTATCTACCAAATCATAATGATTGTCCCTATAAGTTGTTTCTTGTTGTTGTTGTTGTTCTTATTATTATTAACTGTTTTGTTCTTCAATGTCTTGTTGTATTACTTACCAATAACAGTGTTGTTTTAGACTTGGAGTTCTCACATTTGTTCATAAGCATTGCAAAATATCTGCAAGATATTGCTTTCCCAGTTATGTTAATTTGGAATGTTACAGTTCCTTTGGTGCTATGCAGTATATTAATGTGTGAATTTTGGTCAGCTATCAGCCTGATGGTTTGAGTCATCTTACTAACTGTTAATAGTTCTTTCTATGAATGACTTGACTTATACTTAATCTATTTTACTTATTTCTCTTAATCTATAAGATTGTGCGGATTCTAAGATATTTGAAAGTTAACTTTCTACTTTTAGAGATACTTTGAAGAACTTGAAGCATCATAAGGATGAAGATCTTCATAAGGGTCAAGCTGTGAAAAGCCAGAAGGTGTAGTTTAATAGTTTGACCTGTACCCTGGCTATCTTTTTTTTTTTTTGTTTCATTATGTTATAGGCTATTGTGTTTGGTTATTTTTTTGCCATTGATTTAATATTCTGTTTCCCCTTTTGCTTTTCGCTGTAGTATGTTGAAGAATGTTTATTAGTTCTTAATTTGTCCATAGATGTTGTCAATCTTACCTATCAACTTTTCTTCAGTATCATTTTCATGGATTCTGTTTTGAGTTTGTAACAAGTAATAACACAACCAAAATATTTTTCACCTGAAGGCCCTCTGGTACAAAATTCTTGAGCTTAGATTCTTACTTCAGAAGCCATTCTCGAGCTCCAATAGTTTGCCACAGGTATTTTCCTACCTCAGTTTTAATGTGATTTACTATTTTATCTTATCTAAATGTCATGGCTAAACACGATTAAACTAAATTGTCTGCAGGAATCAATCAAGTCTTTGTTCTGTGAAACAGATGAGACAGTTAGAGTAGCATATTCAGATCTGCTGACTTCGTCCAAAGAGACTTTAGATTCTATATTGGAACTGCAAGAGGTGTGATTTTCTCTGGGATAAAATAATGAGAATTATTTTTCATGTCTGTTTCATATCTATGTTCTAGTGGAGACATGATTGTTTTGAATGTTTCGTTTATATATTTCACCAACTCTTGTCATATGAAGATTATGAAGTTTTATATTTTTATATATAATATATCTGACCACAGATTTCATAGCCACTGATCCTTTTCCATGTTCCAGGCTCTTTTTGCTAAGAATCCATCAATTACCCAAGCCACAGTTGGTAACTGGTTTCTCTATTTTTCTTATTTCCCTTTCTAGTTTCTTCCGTGATTTATCTGTCTTGTTATCTTTTTGTGCTTGATTGATATGTTGTTATGTGTAATAGCACATTTCTTGTAAGAAATAGCACATTATTTTCCCTTTTTGTTACCTGTTATATGGACTGGGCTTCACTTACATTTTAGTATTATGTAGTATGCACTTGAAGCATATAGCATAGCAACTTATCCATTTGGAAGACTTTCATGCGATTTTTGTCACCAAGTTCCTATTATAATCTTTAACCAACTTGGTTAATGAAGGTGAACACGTTTGTGAATAAAAAAATAGCCATCAAGCTGAAAATGGTTGGAAGAACTGAGAGAAGGAAAGTTGGAAGTGGGGCATGATTCTGTCTGAAGTTGATAAGTTTTTTGGCGGGGAAGAAGTATATGGGTGGAAGAGTTATCCATCCATGTACTTCTTTACAAATATAGGAAGGGGAATCTTCTATTATATATATATATATTTTTCTTTCTTAGCTCTGATGTGTTTTACTAGGCAAATTTCCCCCTTTGGGGTACTTTTCAAAACAATTTTCCGAAATGGGGTTGTTTTGAAAGTATTTCCTGCATGAGGCTCTTTTGGACGTAAAATGCATGGGGGCATAAAGCAAACCGCTAGTGGAACTGGCGAGTTTGCTATGCCGTGAAGGAATCGCCACTGGGAATGGCGATTTGGCCATGCATGGGGAACCGCCAGTCAAACTGGCGAGTTCCAACAGCTAGGCGTTAGAGTGTAGGGACGCAGCGAAGCAGGAAGGCAGCAGTGCAGAGGTAACTCGCCAACACGGCTGGCGTTTTGCTATGAGAGAGAGGACTCGCCAGTGGTACTGGCAAGTTGTATTTTTTTTAAGAGTGCTTGTTATATTTTTTTAATCTTTCTATGAAAAATACCCCGTATATGTTCATTTATTCTCTTGATTGATTAATTAATGTTATTTCCCTTTTTCATTTCCTTATTATTTATCATGTGTCTATTATTAGACAATTATTTTTGTCATTTTTTATTCGATAAAAAGCTTTTTTTTTTCTCTCCTTATCTCCTAGGTTCACAAGAAAACTTTATATATAAAGAGAGAGATACAAAGTGAGAGAGAATGTATTTAATAAAACTTCGTACCCCATTGCCCAGAGGCTCTTCGCTATACGAAGAGAATGTATTTAATAATGATAAAAAATTAATAACTATTTTTTAACATAAAAAATAATTTAATGATGATACAATGTAAAATAGTTTTATATGATCTAAATTTAAAAGTAATAAAATTTCACAAAAATTAAATGAATTGAATTTATTATTGTTTGGAAAAAGTTTTAAACAAAATCATGAAATTTTTTAATGAGTAAAATTTCATTTAAATAATTGAAAGATAAATTCCACTTGAAATTGTATACTTTTTAATAATTTGAAGCTTTTAATCTTAGTTTTAAAATTAAATAAATAAATATTTTACTGTCCTGGCTTATGGTAATTACGTAACACCATTTATTTTCAACTTTCGAATATTTTGTACAACATTATAAAAATATTTAAGTATGAGAGTTTAAATTACATGATATAATTTCTTTCCCGCGAGATTCCTGTATGCATGGCTGGTTATTCACTAATTCATAACTCAAAAAAGTTGTAAAATAAATTTCTGCACAAGGCACACATATGTAGAAACCTCGCCTGCAAAAGCTGCACCTCGCCTGCAAAGCCTGTTGGAACTCGCCAGTTTGACTGGCGGTTCCCCATGCATGGCCAAATCGCCATTCCCAGTGACAATTCCTTCACGGCACAGCAAACTCGCCAGTTCCACTGGCGATTTGCTTTATGCCCCCATGCATTTTACGTCCAAAAGAGCCCCATGCAGGAAATACTTTCAAAACAACCCCATTTCAGGAAATTGTTTTGAAAAGTACCCCAAAGGGGGAAATTTGCCTGTTTTACTACGGTTGAAATCATATAAAGAAACATCTAACCAAACAAGAAGGGTCCAGCAATTATTCTTTTCTCATTTTAAGAAATAATTGAGTTTGGATATATTGCAATTTTAAATCAGTTTCATTCAGTGCCTTTTTGGTGTTAATAGTTTCTAAATTTGAACAATTAAAAAGATTGTCATGCTATCATGTAATCGAATACAATTAGGCTTCATCTTCATGCTCATATTCTTGTACCTTGAATATGAGCAGGAAGATGAAGCCTAAATGTTAATATTCTTATGTGAATTTCAATATTGATTGCATATTTGCTTGAACCTTGAATATTGTTTCAAAGTAATGAACTTTATCACCCTCTTACTAAAGGTTCAGAAGGGTTATCAAAAGATTTAGAAGTTTCTGAGCATTTGGAAGACAATCTTGACCAAGAGTGGTCACAGATTTCACAGATGCACAAGAGGTATTTTCATAATCTTATAAATGCAGTATTATTCTGCTACATATTCATTTTCTCTATTATCCTTTTCTTTGCATCAATAATGCTTGAAACTTCTCAATTATACATTTTTTGCACTTCATCTACATTTCTATCTTAAATACGTTGTGATGTGATTATTATGCATTTGATGCTATTCATGATTGTATCTTGCAGTATAGCTTCTTTCAGAGACAAGTCAATCAACAAATGGCAGCGGATGACACAAGTGACTACTGGTGCTGCTGCCATTAAGGGAAAATTTCATGCTTTTAATCAGGTCAGGTTCTTTAACTGGTATTGGGAATTTTCTTATGTGATAGGTGAGTATTTAATCCTAATTTTGTTGCCCCATCACACAGGATATTAGCAATCAAGTTGCTGCTTATATGAGAGATCCTAATAGAATGATCAATCAGATGCGGCTGAGAAGATCAGCTGTTAATATATTTGGATCTGTAATTCATTCTCTTAATCTTTAGTTGTTTTAAATTGTGCTGCATATTCCATATAAGGCTGAATGTTAGGAGTGTGTTAAAAGCTGATTTATTTACCTTTGTCATTGACTGCCACTTGTCTTCAGGTTCCAGAGGTTGACGATAAACATAAAGAAGCTGTAAGTCTTGTACAGTACTAATTTCTGACTTTTGCTTTGTTATCACTTATGTGAAAGACGTTCAAAATTCAATATCTTTTTGTGAGTTTATAGCATGTTGCCTAGCTTTGTGGAGGGGGGGTGATCTTTTCAATTTGTGATTTACAATCTTAACTTCCCTTCATGATCCTAAATTTTCTTATAATTTTGATTACCTTGCTCTGCAGGAAACACGTACTGATGGTGATCCTGAACTTCTGGATGACTCTGAATTTTATCAGCAATTATTGAAAGAATTTTTTGAGACAGTTGATCCTTCATCGTCTGGTAAAAACTATTCTATTTGGCTGATTAGTTTTTATAATATTTCTAATGCAAAATACCATTTTCTTGCATTTAGGAGTTGATATTTGGTATAGTTTTAAGTTGCATACGGTCTTCAAAATGCACACCACCTTTAACATTTACAAATGACTGAATTTGAGTTTAGCTGGACTCGCCATCGTGATAGTTTTGTTATTGAACTTTCTATATGATCTAGATTTTGCACTTGCACATTTGGATATCTACTAGCATTTCCCTGTTATATATAAAATATGAATGATTCACAATGCTTGCTGCTTCTGAAAACTGCCATTTTGCCAAGCTTGTGAGAATAGTAAAAAAATCACGGAGATTTATTTTTAAACACTTGGAGAATTAAAAACAAGAACGGATTAAAATTACCTGGTTGTGTTCCTCTTTGTATTACCATCCCCTAAACAGCCTGTTGAAAATTTTCAGAGGCTTGAATTTACGTATTTTGCTTTCTCTCACCACAAGTTCCGTTATCACCCTAAAAGTAAGATATAGCTCCTTTCTTAAGAGTGAAAGTCCATTTTTTCTCATTTTCTACTAATTTATCTCTACAGAGAAAGCATTTTATGCTTTGAAGAGAATGCAACCAAAGAAAAGAAAAATTGTTGATCGTCGTGCCTCAAAAAGTCGGAAGATAAGGTATTGAAAGATTACTATTTTTTCCCCTTTTCTGTTGTGTGTATGTGTGTGTATATATATATTGCAGTCATTTATGAACTGAATAATTTTTTGAATGATTTGATGAAAGGTATAATGTTCACGAAAAGATAGTAAATTTTATGGCACCACTACCTGCCAATATTCCTCCTATGGCTCCGAAGTTGTTTGAGAATCTGTTTGGATTGAAGACAGAAAGATTATCATCATCTGCTGCAGCCTCGTAATCATGGTTGGCCGACAGCAATATTTGGCCTCACAGTTTTGCCCTTACTTTACATATGTTGTACACTAATTTGTCTTCTACATGATGTTGATTATTGAGGAATTTGATATTTTTTCCTCACAAGACAATTTTGCTGTAAATTTATTCAGATGACCTCATTTCTCCTTAGGTGTTTGTTCAACGAGGAGTGATACAGGTTCATGTATGATGGTAACCGATGCCCTAGTGCAATGGTGCTAGTATAATAGATTATAGTTATGGATTTTCAACGTTTCAGTTTTGAAATGCATGTTTGCCAGCCTCTTCCGTGAATTGTTGGTTTGATATTTGTCGCACAGTGCCAGAGTGAATTTGAGGGTCAATTTTAAATTAAAAGTAATATGTGGAGTTCGCACATTTTTTTATATAAAAGAATCAGAGATCATCGTCATGGATAATTGAAAGTCCATTGATAGAAGTCAAGAACAAAACCCAAAGCCAACCAAGGGTTAATATCAGACGAAAAGCTCCTCACTTACCTAGAGCTTGGTTCTCAAGAAGAAAATGAGCATGGAAGTGAATTTGAAGCTAGAGATGGCGATGGTGATGAGTGGGTTAATATGTTTTACAGCCGGTTGGGTTTTGTTCAAAGATCAATTTTGTAGTGACACATTCGAATATAAAATTTAGGGTAAAATATGTTTTGGTTCTTGTAAAATTTTAAAAATATTAATTGTTCTTATAAAAATTAAAATATATTTAGGGTTAATATGTTTTACAGCCGGCTGGGTTGTTTGAAGATCAATTTTGTAATGACACATTTGAATATAAATTTTAGGGCAAAATATGTTTGTGGTCTCTATAAAATTTAAAAAGTATTAATTGTTTCTATAAAACTTAAAATATATTTTTGGCGGTCTTTAATGATAATTTTTTAGACGATTATTTGATGTGATTATATACGTGTAATTTGATTAAAATATTCTAATGGATAAAAACCACCCGAAATTGCTTTCTAATTAAATTAAATAATTTTTTGTGACTAAAAATTTCCCCTAAACAATTTATGAAGGAGAAAGGTGGTATTGATGCACGCACAAGAGGGGAGGAGGTGGTGATGTATATTCAAATCTAGGTTCGATGATGACGATGACATTGCCACGAAGATAGATAGGGGAAAATCGAATTAAGATTCTAAAATTTTATGAGAATGAAATTAATATTTTTTAAATTTTATAGAGACCTCAAACATAATTTACACTAAAATTTATTATTAAGTTAATATAGACACATTTTATTTATATTTAACGGTCTAAAATCAATTTTATTAAAACCTGAAATAAACTGTCCAGGACTCCAAATTATCTTCTTAAGCTTAAACTTTGGGCTTCGTCAATGAGGCTTGGATGACCATGATAACCTAGGGAATTGCCTGGGGTACCCAACAATTTCCCAAAATGCCAAAAATACCCTTTATGGTATTTTTGGTTATACTTAGTGTAACTTGCTTCCGTTAAGGGTGGTTTGGAAACGTATTTGGTCTCCGGTGGTGTACGTGCGTTGGTGAGGAGTATACGGTGGATTTTGGTCGGTTTTCATTGTCGGAGAAGAAGAGGTACGTGAAATACATACGGATTGCTGATCCGTATAGGTCATACGGATTGTCAATCCGTATGGTCATATGGATTGTTGATCCGTATGATCAGTATAGTCATCATACGGATTGCTGATCCGTATAGCCATTTGGATTGGCAATCCGTATGAGTCATACAAATTTATTTATTTATTTATTATATTATAATTGTGAATTTAATTGTTAATTTAATTATTAATAATTTGGTTAATTTTTTTAATAGTTTTAGTAATATTACATTGCTTAAAATGAATATACTAATGATTAATAATTAAACAAATTTATATGAGAATGATTATGTATTTACATGTTTAACTGAATTATGAATTTTATTGAAGGATGTATTTATTAGATTTATATAACATTTTAATGAAAAAGTCCAGTAAAATATTTTGTGTAAACAACTATATTTGTGTGAATTGAATTTGAATTTGTTAAATGTTTTATTAAGATTGATGAAGACCAGTGGATGTATGATAGTATGATGTCTGAAGAAGTTGAAATGAATGTTGAAAATGAGGAAGATGCTAATGTTAAAGTTGATTGCTCTGATGTCTTTAATACTTCTTAGGTATTTGTGTAATTTGTTGTTGTTGGTACAGTAATTATATAACATAGATGTTTACTCATGTCAAACCTGATTTGAATTGTGTTCTAGTTGTTTGGTAGCCGTGATGAAGTTTTACAATGGGCTCGATCGTTGGCTCATGACATTGGATTTGTTGTCGTTATAATGAGGTCAAACACCATATGAAAGGAGTGGAGAGTATAGGCCTAAGAAACATAATTTGGTAAGAACATGCATTGGCAATAGAAAATGAGGATGCCTTTTTAAGTTGCGTGCACAGCCAATTTTGGGAGGAGACGAATGGATGATGAAGTTAATTTGTGGGGTTCACAATCACGAAATGGAAAAGTCATTCGTTGGGCATCCATATGCAAGTTGACTGACAAAGAATGAGAAGATTGTTGTTGTTGATATGATGAAGTCCATGATGAAGTCAAGAAATATTTTGTTGACGTTGAAGGAGCACAATGACAACAGTTATACAACAATTAAACAAATTTACAATGCAAGACATGCTTACCGTTCTTCCATAAGAGGGAGTAACACCGAAATGCAACAACTGATGATGATGCTTGATCAAGATCAATATATTCACTGGCATAAGTTGAAGGATGATAATGTTGTACGTGACTTATTCTGGAGCCATCCTAATGCAGTAAAGTTAACCAATTCTTGTAATTTGGTTTTTTTGATCGACAGTACCTACAAAACAAATAGGTACAAATTGTCGTTGCTTGATATTGTTGGTGTTACACCAACAGGAATGACATTCTTTGCCGGTTTTGCTTACTTGGAAGCAAAACGTCTTAATAATGTTGTTTAGGCTTTAGAGCGATTCAGGGTCTTTTCATGAGAGTTGATGCACTCCCCGGGGTTATTGTCACTGACAGGGATTTGTCTTTGATGAATGCAGTAAAAACTGTATTCCCGGATGCTATGAACTTGTTGTGTCGGTTCCACATTGACAAGAATGTGAAGGCAAAGTGCAAAATCTTGGTTTCTCAAAAGAATGCATGGGATTATGTGATGGAGGCTTGGGGGAGTTTGGTTGACTGTCCCAATGAGAGTTCTTTTGATGAGTACCTTAAAAACTTTGAAATGGATTTCTCTCTGTGGCCTATGTTTGTGAACTATGTGTGTCAAACATGGGTGATTCCACACAAAGAAAGATTTGTGAAAGCATGGACAAAAAAAGTGATGCATCTAGGAAACACAACCACTAACATGTATGAATATTGTTTTTTGTTTGTGTTCATTTGTTGAAGTGTTGACTTAAATGAAAATGATGCGATTGTTTACACGTTTTTGTATATTTCATCTGTAGGGTTGAGAGTGCTCATTGGTTACTAAAGAGACTTCTACAAAACTCTGTTGGTGACATATTCAGTGTTTGGGAAGAAATAAATAATATGATGACACTTCATCACACCCAGATTAAAGCATTTTTATAGACAAGCCCGCACGTGGTTGGACATGTGTTTAAAAAAACCTTGTACAAAAAACTACTTGGCATGGTATCAAGGTACGCTTTAATTAATGAAATTATTGCTGAGTATGAGCGCGTAGCTTATGCAAGCAAAAACCCTTCACGATGTGGATGTGCCATGAGGAGTACCCATGGTCTTCCATGTGCATGTGAGTTGTTTAAATATGTTGTTAGCTCCATACTGGAGACAATCCACATTTTTTTGCGGAGACTTAGTTTTTCAGATCAAGGGTTAAGTGAGACACAGGTGACCATAACTGAGGAGATGGAAACCATATCGAAACGCTTTGGGCAGCTCGATGTTTGTGGTAAAATACATTTGAAGTCAAAGCTACGAGAAATTGCTTATCCTGATATGAACTCCATGTGTCCTCCTCTAGAAAAGGTGAAGACCAAGGGTGCTCCAAAAAAACCGCTAACTAAACAAAAGTCAACAAAACGCGATCTGTCTTATTAGGAGTATGTTGATGCGTTACAATTTGTGCAAATTAGTAATTCGTCAGTGAAACGTAGTGCATCATCATTTGAGGACCCAATACAGAGACAGAATATTCCAATGTTGAATGAATTTCATCCTTGCATCCAGGATTCTGTTGAAAACATTATTGATGTCATAGTAAATGATAATTATGGTTATCGTGCAATAGCTACGTTATTGGGTATGGGTGAAGAATCATGGTCATTGGTAAATAACCATCTACATAAACAAATGACTAGCTAATCTGAAGAGTATATCAACCTGGTTGGTGGCATAAAGAGATTTGAGGAATTAAAGCATTCTCTACTTGTTGACGACTTATCTAAGGTGCGTAATTTTATTATTATGTCATTTTTTGTTAAAATAACATTTTAAGTAACCACTATTTGTTGTCTATTACATGTAGGTTACCATGGACAAGTGGATGAATATTATGGATATAGGATACGTCATTGCTTCACGATACAATGTCATCGTTGTTTCTCTTTCACAACAACAAAGCATGACATTTTTTCCTCTTAGAAGTCAGCCGCCACCAGATTCTTCTGTGCATCGTGTAATATGAAAATCATTTTGTACATGTAATTGCATAATTATGATGTTAATAAAACTCCTAACACTGTAGTTGGGTATCTAACTTTCAATTTGTTTGTCGTTATGTAACAGGTTTTGTTATGAGACCAATGTCCTTTACCACCAGTGGCGTTGCTGTGGAGTACACATTGTCATTCTCAGGCAAAGCAGTGGCCCACTCTGTACATAGCTAGAATGCAACATTACATAACTTTGTCTAGGCTAAAAACCGAATTTGTTGATTTAGGTGAACCATGAACATAAAATTTTATTACCATTGACGTTTGTGTAAATTATAATTTTTTTGACATTCAGAATTTTGCTTTCAGTCAGTATTTTTAAAAGTAATAATCATACAGTTTCGTTCGCTAATGGACACGAATTCAAACATTACATTAACTTCAACATAGTGGAAACAAATAAAAATTGCATGAAAAACTACAATTAAGTAATACTAAGTTTACATTGAATCATGTTGCGACCGAGACACGTCGTCTTCCATTTCCATTACCTGTTTACTAAAAACAGCTTAAATTTCTATTGACCCAAATTGTTTCCAGTAGTGAGACTGTACTAAGACCTTTAGCACGTCATCGTTAGTTTTCAGCTCAATAATTTTAAATTTGATAACTTTGTCTGAATACTCATAGTGACTTGGTTGTCGAAAAAACAATCGCCTTACCGTTTGTGATTCATGAATACCATAAGGGGGAATCCCTTGAGGTGTAACTTGCTTGATCAAATCCTTCAGTTCATCGATGGTACACTTGGAAGGAATGTCAAACTTTTTTGGATTTTTTCCTGTGAACGAGTAACCAACAAAGTCATGTTGGCATGACATGTTTCACCTCCCGTTGTAATATAGTAGTGCATCATGAGTAGGGGTCATGGTGGCTTGAAGTAAGTTTAATATACCATCTAGTGTTCTACCAATGGTGCATAATAACTCAATCGGGCCAACACACAAAAATTGATTATTACACATTAACATTGTCTTAACATCATCATCATTTTTCAATTGCATACATTGAAAGCAAAATTGGTTACCTGCATAATAAATTTCATCCAAAAATTGTTTGTCAGTTAGCTGAAGGGTATTGTGCATTCTGCTTTTTAGCGTTTCAAAATCACAAGTGTTAGGTACTCAAATGAGTATTGGAGTGGAAGTTTGGAAATAAACACCACTTTCGTTGTGAATAATCGATCCATTTGGAAAAATAAAAGCCAATCTGGAGTTCACAATCGTCTTACTGCTTGTTTCTCCCAAAAATATCATACTTTGTTCTAAAAATTGGTTTGTCAAGTTGGGTTTGGGACAAAATGTGTTTGTCAAGTTGGTTTGGGACAAAATGTGTGATTTTTTAAAGTGTTGACGTGTGTCATATATATAGATGGTTTTCACTAACACTGCTTCAATTATTTTTAAAAAAAAAGACACGTGTGCAGATTTCTGTTTGTGTTGTCAATTACAACAATGTTGTGTCACACTTTATCTTGCATCAGACATTTATTGCTTTTAAAAATATGCATGCATTTCACAATGTGTTGTAAAGTGACAACGATGTATCATACATGCGTAATTTATTTTAGTTACACCAATTAATTCATTTCTTAACGCAACATTAATGGCTAATTAAGGATAAACGAATCACAACAATGTATATCACATAATGATTAAAATTAAATATTAACCAAACGAACCAAATAAATAGATTATCCACAAAATTATAACTATTCCAAATAAATAAGCAAGTGTCACTATCCATAAATAAATATACAAAATAAATACACTATCCAAAAATTATAAACCGAAAATATACAAAGCCAAAATAAAACTTCAATGACTGTTCGTATGCCGCCTTCGCCTCGATCTGTGACCTACAGTTGGCTGGCCAATGTAGCGTCTTACGATGCCCACACATTCTTCAACAACAGTATAGGCTTCTGCTCCTTTGGTCAAGATCCTCAGGTTCAGTAGTCTGTCCAACTTATCAGCAATTGTTACAAAGTCATCCTAGCAAGTGAAATAAAACAAACATAACAATTGTTAGTAATCAAATACTAAAGAAAGCAACAAACAAAAAAACCAAAAAAAAAAAATATTACCACAGCATGTCGAAGATTATGCACATCAATGTCTGCCTCATTAGGTGTCGTTGCCGCCATCGGTTACTGATACATATCTGGTTCAACAAATTCTTCATATTGCTGAACCGGTGGTACTCTAGGAGGATCCCCTGCCTGTGCCGGACTCATGAATGGGCGCGAGATCATGTAAGACCAATCCATGTAATCTGGCGAACAGTGGTCAGGTACTGCACATAATTGCCCTACAAGTGTAATGTACTCACCAAACTGCATCCATCTATCATCAATTTCTGCAACAGAGAGCGAAGATGCAGCAGGATGTGGCGGAATAGTCTTGATGTAGCCAAACTATCGTACAACCCTCTCCGGTCGGTGAATGGCAGTCAAGGGGCCCCATCTGAGATGGTTGGAAAATAATGAGATGGCCTCAATTTTTCTAAATGAACGGTAGTCACCGTACGGAATCCAACACACCGCGTCAGGGTCTATCCATACGCCTCCAATACTTGGAAATGGACAATGCCTTGCCAGAGGTCCATCGACATGCACGCAGTCTCCTCTCGTCGTAATCCTTGACAGGAATAGTGGAACCAACGGATGTAAAATGCTCATAGATCCAACACTAAATATATTTTACAAACATATTTATTAAAATACACGAGAACATATAATAATAAACTTCAATGAAAAACTTTTCGTGACATCTTAACTAACCTGTAACAGAGTGATATATCTTGCAAACTGCCTCGCCGTGCTCTTTGACGCGTCATTTAAATTATCATACATGTGCACAAGTGCAACAGCGCCTCAAGCGTAACCTCCACTCTGCGTCAAGTCACGCAGCGCATCCAAGAATACCACGTGCACGTGTGTGACACTCTTGTTAGCAAAGAGTGTGCATCCAAGCAGATGTAATAAATACGCTCGCGCTGCTACGATCCAGTCACATGCCTTGATCTTCAGCTCATACACGTCGCGTAGTCACAATAGTCGAACATAAGGGCCATGACACTAAATTGTCTCAAGTCTTGCCTCTGCAGCGCTGACCTCGAGTAATTCCACCAACATCTCGACAACGTCGTTGACATGAAGTAGCTCGAAGTTGTGGAACGCCCCTATAACAGGCAAATGTAGCAACGATGCAATGTCATCCAAGGTGATAGTCACCTCTCCGACGAGCAAATGGAAACTGCTAGTTTCCTTATGCCAGCATTCCACAAATGCAAACATTAGTCCCCGATTGCCTGTATCTAGGGAACAAGCGATCAAAGGACTCAATCCACTAGTCGCCACAAGGCCTTCAATCTCTGGAGCAGGCCTTTCAAACTTAGTCATTTTCCTTCCATGGGAAGATAGCTTCAACTCAGGACATTCCTGCAAACAATAATATCGATGATGTAAAAACATTATTAACTAGTAAACTACGTTCTTTATGTTTTTTAAAAATTACATACCTCTCCATTCCACACTCTCAAAGCGATGTGATTTTCAAAATCTGTGAGAATTGACGTGTCATGGGGTCCACCTGGAAAACCCTCAACATCAGTAACACCTTCTTCAACAGGTGCTTCTGGCTGGTCGTCGATCAATTCCTCACCGACCGTAGGAGGGTTCTCGACAACAACCTATTGATGTCGCTGTCTACGGGCTGATGCAGTAGGCCTTCACTGCTAGGGGGCATCATCGTCACTTTCATCTCTCCTCCCCAACACTTTTCCTATTGCTCGGCCAAAAGCCCAACCAAGACCTCTAGTTTTAACCATTATCTGCATAATAATTATTCTATTTTTTATATTCAATGGCCCACATTTTAATAAATGATTTCAATTATTTTTTATAACTTACAAATTTGTTATACAATTAAAATATTTGTTTCAATGTTTTGTATAATAAAAATTATTTATAAATTTCAATTCAATTATTTTTATAACTAACAAATTTTAATTAATTTAAAAATAGTCTTACTTTTGAAAATCTTATGTAATCTAATCTTAGTCTTAATTTGAGAAATCTAATCTAATCTTACTCTTAATATGGGAAATCTAATTTAATCTTACTAATCTAATCTTACTCTTCATATGGGATATCTAATCTAATCAAATGTAATCTTATATTATCAAACATAATTAAATAAAAAAAACTAGCCAAATTATAAAAAAAAGGGAGATGGAAGAAAAATAATCAACAACACTAACCAAATCAGTCCATACATAATAAAATTTCACAAATGATTACAATACACTAAAAAAAATTACACTAAATTTTATAAACAAAATCACTAAAATAAAAAACATTTCAAAATAACTACAACAAAATGCAACAAAATTAGATTAAAAAATTAATTTTTTAAAAAATAAAAATACCATTATCTTTATAAAAAAAGTCAACATTTTTTTAATTAAAAACAAAATTTTTAAAAAAATACCATTATCCGTATAGTTCATACAGATTGTCAATCCGTATGACAAAGTTTAAAAAAAAAAAAACAGCCTTCTTTTTTAAACTTCAAAAAAAAGATTTAAAAGAAAAAATCATATAGATCAGTGATCCGTATGGTTCAAAATCCGTATGAATCATACTGATCCGTATGACAAAGTTTTTTTTTTTAAAAAAAATCAGCCTTCTTTATTAAATTTAAAAAAAAAGAAATTAAAAAAAAATCATACGGATCAGTGATCCGTATGATTCATACGGATTGACAATCCGTATGAACCATACAGACTATATGACAAAGTTTTTTTAAAAAAAAATTTAGTGCCTTTTATAAATTAAAAAAAAATCATAAGGATCAGTGATTTGTATGATTTTTTTTTTAAAAAAAATTTAGTGTCTATTTTAAATTTTAAAAAATAATTTAAAAAAACATACGGATCAATCCGTATGAATCATACGGATCACTGATCCGTATGGCACTAACGCTAATTATGTTTTCATAAATAAATAATTTAATTTTTTTAACAATACATAACCGCTTTTACAAAAAAATTGCATCAAAAAATAAATTTGAACAACAAAAAAGTGAAACAAATATTTTTAAAAAACCATACGATCAAGCCAATATTATAAAATAATTTTTTTAAAATTCAATTAACTTTTACAAAAAAAAAAACCCATACGGATCAGTAGTCCGTATGGGTCATACGAATTAGCAATCCGTATGACATACGGATTACTAATCGTATGGGTTTTTGTTTGCAAAATGTGATTTTTTTCGGCAAAGAAAAAAAAACAAAACACCAACAACAACAACCACCCAAAACCAATTACAAACAAACATAATAACAAAAAAATCATTCAACAGCGGAAGAGGAACAAACAAAAATATCATTGAACAGCTTCAAAGGGAAGGGACAACTTACGTGGAAGACAAAGAGGTGCATAGTGGAAGATGAAGAGGAACAAGCACCAACGGTGACAGACAAAGAGGAACAAGCACCAACAGTGGAAGAGGAACAACCAACAAGCACCAACAGGAGGAACAACCAACAACCACCAACAGAGGAAGCGGAAGAGGAAGACGAAGATAGATGAAGAGGAAGAGAAAGACGAAGAAGCAGCGTAGAAGGAAGGAATCGCGCTGTACGAAAAAAAACAATTTTTATAATATTAGGGTGAAGGACAATTTTACCATTTTACCACAAATGCTAGGTGTCCCAACAAAAATACTGGGTGCACTAAGTAACACCTGATAACCTATTATTAGAAGGTTATTAGGTCAAAGAGGGTTGTCAAATGCTATGAGAACTATATGAAATTTATGTCTTTATTTTACAGAAAAATTTTTTTACACCATTTTCTGATTACTAAATGAACTAAGTTTGGAATGTTTTTTTTACTGTCTTTGATATATCAAATACGTTGCCATGTATAATAATATCCTCGAGATGTGAGTGTTTTCTTGAAAAAAAATTTGGTCTCTTAATAAAATGATTATTAATTTTCCTTTAGGGAATGATGTTTCGTAAGAAACATGCATGTATGCTCTGTTTATGTGTAGTTTATGATGTTTCGTGTAAAAGACAATTGGTCTTTCATAAAAAAGATGTTAGACAATGCTAAATTAGATGTTGACTAACTTGCTTATGGTTAAGGGTTTTTTTATTATTATTACTCTTCCTAAGCTTTTTTTTTTTTTTTTTAATTTCAGTTCCTGTAAGATTTTAATTTTTTTTAATTTATAGTCTCCAATAAGTTTATGTTTACATGGATCAAAATTAAAAAAAATATAAATTTTCAGAAATTAAAAGTAAACAAAATATCTTATAGAGATCAAATTAAAAAAAAGTAAACATACAGGAAATAAAATTTGAAAATTCAACTTATAAAAACTAATAAAAAAACATTAACTTACATCAATTAAAAACATAGTTAAGCATTTTCTTTTATCTTCATATCCTTTTGCAGCAGTTCCGCCATATCATCTTGCTTAGTTGGGCGCTGATCAGACCTTCTTGGGCCATTGAAGAACATTTTTATTGCAAAATTGATGCACAATATTTTATCTCATATTATTATATTCTAAATAAAAAGAACAAAATTATTATTTCCCTCTATTAAATTTTTTTAGAAGAGACCCATATCTTTCATTATATTTGAAATAAAACACACTTAAAAATAATTAACATCTCTACAAATTTATATGGTACTGTAAACTCTTCTAAAGATATATAAAACCCTCTATTCATACTTTCTCATATCACTTATTATTTATTTATATTAAACCTGAAACATATGGGATGAAAAATTGCCTTGTCAACTCATTTTTTTTCTTGACAATTGTCAACTCTCATCTTATTTTTAAATCACATCTAAACATTTTAACTTCTTTTTCACTGCCCTTCTCTCTCATTGTAACAATTTTTAAAGCATTTATGTTACACCTATAACTCTATCTCTCACTCTAACGTTCACTCTTGCATGTTTTTGAATTATTTAGTTAATCCTTTTGTTTCTTCTTTATGTTGCAATTGAGTACAGGCGGTATTATATATAAACTAATGGATTCATGGGATTTATAAAGAATTATATATTAAATTTACTTAATTCTATAATTCATGATAATTTGAAAATTACTTATAATTAGTAGTTTTTCCAAACATTAACAAGTAATTCAACAATAAAGAAGAAAAATTCAAATAAGTTAATGTTTATTAATAATTTTTGTATACTATCGACTATAATTAAAAATTCACCCTACATATAATTTTTTAAAGTAATTATTACAATAATTAATAATTTTATCGTATATAGAAAATTATGTTTAAACGAATGTATAAAAACTTTTATACTTTTTTTACTAAAAAAAGTTTTTGTATTGTTAATGTATTATAATTAAATTCGTAAACTTATTCCCCAAGGTTTCATAAGTGACACCCTTGAATCCATTCATTAAGAAACTGTTGAGAGACTGTCGAATTCACCATTTTCAAATTTTAAGAAACAATATATCAATAAAATAAAGTTGAGATATTTTTTTTTAAAAAAAATATCAATGTTAACCATTAATTTGTTAGTCTTTTTTTGTTAGCTAGAGATATTCAAATCCACACACTCTCTCACTCCTTCATAAGAAATCACTAAGCCAACATTATAACTGCATAATAAAGTTGTGATAATAAACATATTTTATGAAAGGGAAATTCTATTTATACATTTATAAAGTTTTATTTATTTTTATTATTAGTGTAAAATATTTTGTTCAAATATTTAAAAGATTCAGCAATTTTATCACCTCATCCTATTACTAATATATTTAACAATAAATTTTTTCTATTGGATATTTATGTAAAATTATTTTATATTAAAAATATATATAAATTAAATTCCTGTTTTTAGATAATCTTCTTACCAATAAAAAATATATATATAAATAAAAAAAATAACGTGATAAAAAGATTAAAAATATTATATAAATTACTTTCATTGCAAAAATATAATATAGAATTTAACGATGATGCACTTATTGTGTATTATTATTCAATAATAAATTATTGTTATTTAACTTTTAAAATTTTATTATATATAATTATTTATAATTAAATGTTTGTGTAAAACTAATAAATACTAACATTTGATATGTTAGAAACTACCACCGCAATTGCATTTATAAAGCACAATCAATAACATCGATCTCATCGAAAAAAAAAAGAAAGAAAATTCATGACATGATGAATAGGTCAAATACTACCCCACATGAACAAACTGGTACTACGATTAAATTTATACAATCAACCAATATTATATCACAGCTACCATTCAAATTAGGAATCAAAAGTCTCACTATCAACGAATCCAATTTCCTCAATATATGTTGTCAAATGTCTTGTATGAGGAAATTCACTTCTTTTCTTCCCCCCTTTTCAAATCAAAGGCATTTCAAAATATTAAAAAATGTTTTATACACATGAACAAAATGTAACTTCATACAAATTAGACCAATTTTACTTCTCCAAACAAAAATCTCAAATTTAAGTCTAAATATACAACTATATTAAATACTCAAAGAAATAAATTTTATTTATAATAATTCTATCGAATAAAATTATCTTTAATAAGAAATACACTTAGTCTATAGAAAAAAAAAAAAAACACAAATTAGACCGTCTTCACTTCTCCAGCCACAAATTCAAAGGCACGGTAGTTGGGTTTGATAATTATTGGAGCTTTGATTCCAAACATACTTTATTTTGATCAACCACACGTAGATGCATTCATTGTATCATTAGCTTTTCAGATCGTATATACCGACAGAAATTTCTTTTTCCTCTCGTGGATGCTTGTGAATCATGGAGTACTCCTATTGTACGTTTTTTTTCCTCTTACGTGGTGCTATGAAACTAGACGTGATAATATTGTGAAGAAGTCCTTATCAATGTAAATAATTGGTTGTAAAAGGATATTCTCTCGTACATTGCATAAAAACGGATATAGCCAAGATATGTACGTATATGGATTCGGGGTACGAACTTTTAAAAAGTATAAAGGGTTAATTAAGTTTTAATCTTTACAAAAATCATTTTTTTTTTAGTTTGATGTGGTTTTTAATCTTTTGAATGAATCCTCATATTTTTTTTCATCAAATAAAGTAATCTTTCTATATTTTTTTGTTTCCCTTTTTTTTCTCCTAATAATTATTCGCTGTTTCTAAATCTTTTCAAATGTCACATATTTGATATTTCTTATTTGGTCTACGTTTAGAGGAGTCAAATGAAAAATTTGTGATATTCAGAAGAATTAAATAGAAAAATTAAAGGCAAAAAGGATAATTTAATATTAAATAATATCCTAAAGGAAATTATTTATAAAAAGTAAAATACCAAATGAAAAAAGTCCTAAATTTTTTAACAACCAAAAACTCAGTTAAGCATAATTTTAAATAAAAAGATATTACGATAATTTTTTTGAATAATTTAATTCTTGTAATAAAATATGAAAAAAATAGAATATATACAATGTAAACACAAACATAAATAAAGTAGGAGAATAAATATAAGATTAATTTGATGGTAAAACTAAAATAAAAAAGATAAATTATGGATTCAATTGAAACTAATATATTATTAATTAATATTTATTGATAAAAAAATAAAATAGAAGAATTGATAGGATAGGGATAAAGAAATCGTATATAAAAGGAAAGTTACAATGTGTTACATTTTGTGCACGTAGATCGATGATGTTGCCTGTCACCATGACATTTTCAAGCTTAACCCATGATGAGGTTGATGAACAAACCTGCCGTTATCACCACACTGTATAATATATGTTTGGTTCCACATAAAATTAAATATCTCGCACCCACATTATATATTCATGGTTAAAATCCAACTCACATATATTCACGTGTAAAATCCATTACGGGTTATAAATAAATAAGTTAATAGATATTTTACTTATTAATGAATTGGAGATGGATATTAAAGTATTTATACGTATAGGTGCCGGTAAATTGAAATTATACAGTGTGGAGATAACAGCATCTTTGTTCAACGGTTGGATCATAGTAAAGTATATATCACACCAAATTTGATACAAATACTTTTATAATATGAAAATATAAAAATATAATTGAAGTGTTGAATCACTAAAAATTATGTTATATATCAAGTTAAATAGTATAATGGTTACACTGCTTCTCAAATCACTCAAAGTAGTGTTAGGAAATGAGAAAAATCTTAACTAGGCTACGCACACGGTTTTTTTTTTTTTTTTTTCATGTCACGTTAGAGTCACACCTAACAAATTCAGCAAAAAAATAAAATAAAATAAAAAGTTACACCTAACCAAACCGAGGCAGCTTGCTGCATATATATCCTTAAAAAAAAATCGTCATATACCAAATCCATGTTTTAGCGGTAAACAAACCCATGTTTTAGAGGTATAGTACTGTACAATGAAATTAAGGATACAGTCTTAAGGCGTTGGTCAAGTGGAATAAAATGTAACCTTAAGTTTGAGCCTCTCATCTTCGAAAGGAGAGTTAAATGTAAATCTCATAAAAGTACTATTTGAATTAACTCGATCTTTATCTTAGACCGGCTTTTACTTTAAAAATTTTCTCCATGCTACGAGAAAAAAAAATGATGCATAACATTTGTTGTGCAATGTGCAATTGGTGATAATGAAAGTTGTCTTTTGTGAAAAACTATTTATGCATGTAATTAATTTAATGTCTTTGTTTTATTCCTTGTGGCATTTCTTCCTTGCCTTTATAGAACACTAACATTGACGTCCTATCAATATATCCTCATGCTCTTGTACAATGTCTAGACTATATAGTTAGTAATAACATAGCTAATGCACACATACACTAATTAACCGCAAGAAATGCAAATAAAAAAAAGGGTCTAATTTGTTATAGTCGAAACCTTTTTAAACCTGTTTACTAACCTTTTTAAAACCAAATTAACTTTTAATATTAAAATTTTAGGAGATACTTATAAAATACCAATAACCATAAGAAACACATTATATTAGATTATAAAAAAGAGTTTTAAGAATGCATGAATTCATAATGATTGATTAAACAAACGCAACAGAATCTGAATCGTAGGTAATTTCTGATCTATACACTCTTTTTAGGATTTATTACGATATGTTGTAGAGATAATGGATAATTAGCTAACAACCTAATTGGTGACTTCATGATTCTTCCTCAATCAGAGCATCTTTATTCCTCAATAAGACCTTCGTAACTCTTCAGATGGAAAGAAGAGAAACTATGTGTGACGACACGATATATTGGGGATCATAACCTTCTTATAGTGTGTTAACCTTATAGGATTCCCATTATCCCCTAATGGGCTAACTGACATCTGCTCATATAAGTCCATATCATGTGATTTAGTTGTCTAACGGACTCACTTAATTTGATTACGTAAAATAAAATCCACTAACGATAAATAACTAATATAATTGTCTTATAATATTAGTCCATATTAATTATTAGAATATAAAATTCTAACAATCTCTCACTTGGACTATATATTGTAACGATTATATCAAAATCCTTAAGCGCACATCCGTATGTTATTTACCTTTAGACTTCCACCTTAACAACCTGGTCCATCTCATGTATCAACAATGGAATGACTGCGACATTTGTCACTACAATAAATGCAACTAGACCATAATGACCACCATATCAATACACCCAATGACATAGGTCAACATGGATAAGCAGCATGGAAATTACATGCAATGTGATCTCAGTCATGCCTATTTCAAATTGGTCAAAACTTTATTTTTTATAGAGGTCAATCCAAACACAACATAAATATTGCAAACAAAACAAACTTATAATGAAATGATAAACTTCAACTTTATTTCTGTAGAAAATCCAAACAAAATGTTTGTAAACCATAAGATATAGAACATAAGCAAAACTCTCCACTAAACTAAGGTACTATCAGGAATTACACCCATATGAGCAGTGTGCTTATAAAAAAAACTTTTAAGTGTTAGACCTTTAGTAAGTGGATCAACTAGCATGGAATGAGTCCTTATTTGTTCTATACAAATATGTATTTTCAGAATTCTTTATTTAACAACCAAATACTTTATGTCAACAAACTTTTACCTGGTTGAATCCTTAATAAGACTGCTAAGATATTGTCCCAATAAACACCCAATGACTTCTTAATGTTGGCAACAACAACCAAATTAGTTATAATAATTTAGCAGTCATAAATTCTAGTATGATGTCTGATAACAAAAAATATTAACTCCACCAATATGGTTAAATATTGATCCTTATGTAGAGTGATTGCTTTTAAGATATTCCATAAAAACCGAAGTTAGAATACCCAATGATCTTTAAACTTCTAGACTTTTGATATGAAAACATGCAGTTTCTTGTTTTCTTCAATTAGTGCATAATGCATTTTACTACTTTCTAGTGTTGTATACCAAGATTACTCATATATCACCTTAGGACTCCCACTAAAAATTATTTCAGGATAATAAAAAATAAACTTAAGAATGCATGATAAATTGCAATATAACTGGTTTGCAACACTGAACCGTATGATGCTAGTAGAATGTCATCACCATATAATACCAAAATAATAAATTTACTCTCACTGAACTTTTAGTATATGCAATCATCAATCAAATTTACCTCAACACCATAAGAAGTAATCTTGATGAATTTTGTAATACCATAGACGGGAGAATTGATTAAAAAGCATAAATAGATTTCTTTAGTTTGCATATCATAGACTTTAGATCATCTTAAACAAGGTTTTTTGGTTGCACCATATAAAGTGTTTCATCAATACTTCCATTTAGAAACATAATCTTTACATCCATCTACACCAAACAATTATCAAAATGATCTACAATATCATTATAGTCCTAAGAAAGTATTTCTAAGAAATAAGAGAGAAAGTCTTTTTGTGATCAATGCTTTCCTTCTTGTAGAGCTTTTGGCGACAAGACAAACTTTGTTTATCTCAATGTTACCGATTGAATCCCTTTCGACTATAGATATTTATCTACAACTTATGGGTTTCAACCTTTCTAACAATTTGATGATATCCCAAATGTCATGTTCATCCATCGGTTTTATTACATCATTTATGTCATCAATCCACTTGAGAGTAAGAGTACAACATGACTTGACTAAAGTCAATTAGACCTTCTCAGTCAACCTAATGTCATATTCATGTTCTTAAAGAAATATGACATAATCATATTAAATTACATTTTTCCTTTCTCTAGTGGATCTTCTTAATGACACTTCTTGAGATTATTGAGTTTGAACTTTAGCTGGTGCTTGAGAAGAAATCTTAGTGTTATCTTGTCTTTTAATTATGTTAGGAGTAACATAATTATTTAATTTCCATATCTGTTTCTTGAACAATGGTAAGTACAAAGACTTATCTATTGTTAATAACAGGTCATTTTTTAAAGACAACACTCATTATGTTTCCTTCCCCTCCAAATTCAATTTCCTCAAGGAGTCTTGCATTCCCATCTCAAACACGATCTTAAAGTGAGATTGTAAAACTTATACACGCGAGAGCTTTAAATAAAGAAGAATCATCTATAAACATAATAAAATATATTTGCTCATTCCATGAATCCATAAGGAATAGAACACTAATATATGTATGCATTAGTTCTAAGACATCCTTATTTCTTTCAGCACTAGAATTCTATTTTGTTTGTTTATTTTCCCTTTATATATTCAATGTAGACTATAAGTTCCAACCAATATAAAGGATCCAAAATTTCCTATAACACAAGAATCCAAATTCTCTATTAAGTGATATGACTTAAGCGCTTATATTATAAAGTAACAAAATTCTCATTTAATTTTAAGTTTTGTACCACCTAAAATTGTTTGCAATAGGAACACTCAATATCCATAAAAGAACTCATAACTTACAACATTTGAATTACCAGAGAGACTAACTTTATTATTTCTAATTGAATAAGAATTACTGAATTTTCCCAAATTAGAAATAAATTTTGATTTAATAAACAACTCAATATATGTCTCAACCAAATTTAAATGAAATTGACTCTTTTAAAGCAACATAAAAGTTTTCGTATCTTCTACTACAACTTTATGCCATCGCTCACATAGATGAATCTTTCATTATTACTTGCGGATGACTCCATAGGTAGCATCGTATAGACATGCTTATATAAGTAGTAGAACCAAAATCTACCCACTAACGTCCTTCGATACAAAACTAAATTCACTTTAAAACAAATAAAATGAGAAGTTTACCATTCTTCACACACTAAATAGTGTAATTGGGACATTTTTTTTATATGTCTCATCTTACAAAAACTAATAAAGAAATTCCTTATCTTGTTCTCTTGTTTCTTCTCTAGAAAAAAAAATAAAAAACTATGCAATATCCTTAATTCTCAATTGACTCCTTTCAAACTCTAAATTTTATGTATGCAGTTTTGGGATTCAAATAATATGAGTAATTTAAACCGTAGTAGTAACAATAACAAAAATTAAAGAGAACAATAAACATACAATGCACAAATAATCTTTATGATAAATTTCAAGACCCAAACAAGATACCTAGCACACTATTAATCCTCAATCTTTAGATTGAAAAAGACTAATGACAAGTGGTACTCTCAACGCATTGATCAAACATTGGTGATAAGTCCTGTCAAACAAAGGTTATCTTTGGACACTCCATTGCTCACATGGAAAAATTATATGATGGTTACTCCGGTCAAATAATGATTGTCTTTGGAAATTTCATTATTCACATGGAAGATCACACTAATTATAATCACCAATGTTTATCATCGCAAGCATGTAACTATTCTGCCAAATTGTGTTTTCCTTTGGACCGAGTACAATTCGCATGAATAATTCCATGCAACATCTATGTAAATTCAATCAAACTAACTTATGCAACAGAGGTTACTTTGGCAGCATGTTGTTTCAATCAATTTAATATAATAAATGAGAGGTATTAAAATTACATAGCTTTCACATATAATTAAGTTATATATAATATATATATATATATATATATGTCAGAACGTGCAAATATTTTGCATAACAGACCCATCATAAGATACCTAACACAACATTAATTCCTAATCTTTAGGCAGAGAAATTAATTTGTAAGTGGTACTTTCAATGCAATGATGAAATATTGACAATAAATTTTGTCAAATAATAACCTTTCTTTGGACCGATTATTATTCACATGAAAACACTTTATAATTGTCACACATTTATCATTACAGGTGCAATATTATTTGGCCAAATTGCATCTTCTTTTGGGCTGAACACAATTCGCATGAATAATTTCATACAAAAAATGTATGTAATTTTAATCAAATCAATTTTCACAATAGAGATTATTTTGGTAATATATCGTGTCAATCAATTTAATTAAAAAGATTACTAGATATGAAAATAAATGGGAAGGATCTATTACTGCTAAATCAACTTCAGAACAAACAAAACAAACAAGAGCAAAAGATTTACCTTTCTTTACACGACATGCAACGTACCTTGGACACTCTTTCTTCATGTGTCCAAACTTCTTGTAGAAGTAGTAGGTAAATTCTTCATCTTTCTTTTTTTTTTTCTTTTGCTGAGAGAACCCTTAGTTTTATTTCTTTTCTGATTCTAAGATGTCAAACTTAAATGAACACTTTCATATTTGTCTTTATGCTGCCTCTCTTCCTCTTGCACACAATGATATATAAGCTCGTTAGGAGACCATCTGTCCTTCTGAGTGTTATAACTCACTTTGAATTGTCTAAAGTGTGCAGGAAGTGAGTCCAAAGCTAAATGCACGAGCAGGTCTTCACCAAGCTCTAGCTTAAGTGCTTTCAGTTTTGATGCCAAGTAAGACATTTCTATTATGTACTCCCTTATATTACTTTCCCTTTTTTTTAACCAAAAAATAAAATAACAAAAAATTGCATGCATAATAAACTTCCTCAAATATAGATCAGAAGCGATATGAACAGTAGCCATGAAGAGAAGTCGTTCACAAAACCAAATAACGATGCTTAAAAAAAAACAAAATACATTCGAATTCAAATCAAATATCCAATATGGATGAATTTACCGACAATTAATATGTGTTATTTCAAAAAAAAAAATTGGGTTCATATAACCAAAACAATTCAGGTATAATTAGAAAAAAATAACTTTAAATTTCATTAATTTAACAGTAATGGTAGCTCTGATACCATTTGTTGGAATTAGGAGATCCTTATAAAATACCAATAACCACCAAGAACACATCACGTTAGATTATCAAAAAGAGTTTTAGGACTACATGGATCCATGATGATTGATCAAACAAGCACAGCGGAATCTGAATCCATAGGTGATTTCTGATCTATGAACTCTTCTTAGGATCTATTATGGGATGTTGTAGAGACAATGGATAATCGAACCGGAGACTATTTATTCCTCAATAGGACCTTAGTAACTCTTTAGGTGGGAAGAAGAGAAACTATGTGTGACGACACGATATATTGGGAAACCATAGCCTTCTTATAGCATGCTAACCTAATAGGGTTCTTATTATCCCCTAATGGGCCAACATTGACATCTGCTCATTTAAGTCCATATAATCTGATTTAGTTATCTAATAGACTCACTTAATTTGATTACATAAAATAAAACTTACTAATGATAAATAACTAATATAATTGTCTTATAATATTAGCCCACATTAATTATTGGAATAAAAAATTCCAACAATAAGTATATATATATATATATATATATATATATATATATATATATATTTATAGGTGAATTACAAGAGACTTGTTGATCTATATTCATTAATAATAATCATATTCATATTTTTTTTAAAATTAGTCAACTCATGAATTAATATAGAGAGAACATTTTTGGTGATCTACTTGCATATGAGTATTAAGATAATAGTTTTCTCCCCTTAGCTTCGATGTATTGGAAACTTCTCATCCTTTTCAGGCGAGTCATTTCTCCTTCTTTGTCTGTTTTACTTTGATAGGGCTTGGTTCTTGGAAAGGCCTCCAATGTTTAAGTCAACGATCTCTTCAAATGTGATAAATCAAAATAATAAATGAGAATTAATAGTGTGGGCTATCTTGAAAATCTCACCCTTTATATACACACTTATGATCTAGGATCCTTGGACCTTACCTTTAAGATTAGTGGGAATGCTAATTCATGGGTGCTGAAATAATAGTTTTCTCCTTTTCAATATATTGGAGACTCCTCATTCTTCTCAATATTCCTCCTTCGTCCGTTGTGTTTCGACAAGATTGGATACTTGAAAAGGCCTCTAACGTTTGTTTAAATTTGTTTAAATTACTTTTGTAATTGCATATTTTGTTTGTTTTTTTTTGTTTCGGTTATAGATTAGCTTAGTCAATAAGTGGTTCCTATATTTTAGGAGGAAGTTAGTTTTAATGGATTAGCCTAGTCAATAAGTGGTTCCTATACTTTAGAAGCAAGTCAGTTTTAATTTTCTGTTTTGCTGAAATCTTGTTATGTGATTAGTTTCTCTTTTGCTATTTATTGTATTGTTGTTGAGAACAATTTGATTCAGAATAAAATCATTTTATTTCCTCCACATACGTATTGTCTCTCTTCTTCTTTATTTATTATATTTTTTCTGCCACAAAACTTACAATTGGTATCAAGAGCTTTTTTCTTAGAGGGACGTGTGAGTGAACCAATACAACCTACACACACACACACACACACAAAAAAAAACAAAGCCTATAAACTTTGCTTCAATTCATCAAATAGATGGATTCTGAAACTCCTTACACAACACTAACACCACCTGTGTTTGATGGTGATAATTATCACATCTGGGCAGCAAGAATGGAGGCTTATTTGGAGGCAAATGATCTCTAGGAAGCTGTTGAGGAAGACTACGAAGTTTTTCCTTTACTAGCCAATCCAACTATGGCTCAAATTAAAAATCAAAAGGAGAGGAAAGCTAGAAATTCAAAGGCGAAAGCTACCTTGTTTGCTGCTGTTTCACAGGATATTTTCACCAGAATCATGACAATCAAATCAACATTTGAAGTCTGGAATTTCCTCAAGGATGAATATGATGGAGATGAAAGGATCAAGGGAATGCAAGCCATGAATCTGATTAGAGAATTTGAGATGCAAAAAATGAAGAAGTCTGAAACAATCAAGGAGTATGCAAACAAACTTCTTAGCATTGCTAACAAGGTGAGGTTGCTAGGTTCTGAATTTTTTTATTCAAGAATAGTTCAGAAAATACTGGTGACTACCCCTGAAAAATTTGAAGCTTCTATTGCTTTATTGGAAAATACTAAGGATCTGTCAAAGATTACATTGGCAGAACTTGTAAGTGCTATGCAGTCCCAAGAGCAGCCGAGGTTGATGAGACAAGACGGTGTAGTTGAAGGTGCTTTACCAACCAAGCACCATCATGCTGAATCCAGTAGAAAGAAATATGTCAAGAAGAACCAGCAAACAAGCAGCGAAAATTGTGCAAACAACCAAAACAAAGGTAAGGGTAAAAAGAAAAATTATCCAACTTGCCAGCATTGCGGAAAATTGGGTCACCCACCATACAAATGTTGGAAACGACCAGATGCAAAGTGCTGCAAGTGCAATCAGCTTGGACACAAAGCTATAATTTGTAGAAGCAAATTTCAGCAGCATGAAGTCGATGCCCAAGTTGTTGAGCAGGAGGAAAAAGATTATATTTTTGCTGCAACATGTTATTCGATGAGGAGTAGTTCTAAATGTTGGTTGATTGATAGTGGTTGTACGAATCACATGACATATGATAAGACTCTATTCAAGGGTTTGAAGCCAACTAATGTCTCAAAGGTCAGAATTGGGAATGGTGGCTATATTTCTGCAAAAGGAAAAGGAACCGTTGCAATTTCGACATGTTCAGGTACCAAATTAATATCAGATGTTCTTTATGTACCTGACACTGACCAAAACTTGCTAAGTGTAGGTCAATTGATTAAAAAGGGATTTAAAGTGTCCTTTGAACATCAACACTGCCTTATCTATGACATTGTTGGCCGAGTAGTTCTAAGGGTTAAAATGAGAGGTAAAAGCTTCTCATTTGATCCAACAGAGGAGGAGCATGCAACCTATTTCACTCAAGTCACACCTACAAAATTCTGGCACAAGAGACTTGGTTATTGTCATCTTGAAAGAATGCTAAACATGAAAAAAGGGACATGCCAAAAGGTCTACCAACACTTTATGATAGTTTGCCAAACTATAATGTTTGTCAATTTGGTAAACAAAACAGAAAAGCATTCCCCAAATCAGCTTGGGGAGCCTCTCAAAAGTTGCATCTAATTCACACTGATGTGGCAGGACCGCAAAGAACACCATCACTACAAGGTAGTCTCTACTGTATTCTTTTCATAGATGACTTTACAAGAATGTGCTGGATTTTATTCTTGAAATTCAAGCACGAAGTGGCTAAAGTATTTGTGAAGTTCAAGAAAATGGTGGAAACTCAAAGTGGCTGCAAGATTCGATGTCTAAGATCTGACAATGGGAAAGAGTATACATCAGCAAAACTTAATCAATTTTGTGAAGAAGCTGGAATTGAACATCAACTCACAGCCCCATACACTCCAGAGCAAAATGGGGTTAGTGAAAGGAGAAACAGATCGATGATGAAGATGGCTAGATGCATGTTGCATGAGAAGGAGTTGCCTAAAACATTTTGGGCGGAGGCAGCTAACACAATAGTTTTTCTGCAAAATCGTCTTCCAACCAAAGTCTTGAAGGATAAAACTCCATTTAAGGCCTGGTATGGCTATAAGCATTCACTAACTTTTCTTAAAGTGTTAATCTGTCAAAGGAAATATGCAAAAGAAATTTTGAAGAAGTTTCAAATGGAGGAATGCAAATCTGTTAGCACACCAATGAATCAAAAGGAGAAGTTCAGCAAGGAAGATGGTGTTGATAAAATTGATGAAGGATATTATAGGAGCTTGATTGGGTGTCTAATGTATCTCACTGCAGCAAGGCCAGACATTCTATTTGTTGTAAGTCTCTTGTCTCGTTTTATGCATTGTGCAAGTGAAATACATTTAAAAGCAGCAAAGAGAATATTGAGGTATGTTAAGGGCACTCTTGATTATGGTGTCAAATTTGAGAAGTGTCAAGAATTCAAGTTGTATGGATTCTCTGATAGTGATTGGGCAGGATCCGTTGATGACATGAAGAGCACTTCAGGATACTGTTTCAGCCTAGGCTCAGAAGTTTTCTCATGATGCACAAAGAAGCAAGAGATTGTAGCACAAGCCACTGCTGAGGCTGAATTCATAGCAACAATAGCAACGGTAAATCAAGCTTTATGGTTGAAGAAGATTTATGTGATTTATTTTTGCAGCAGAAGAACAAAACTGAAATTTTTGTTGACAACCAGGCAGCCATTGCTATTGCAAAAAATCCAGTGTGTCATAGGAAGATTAAACATTTCAACATCAAGCTCTATTTTTTGAGAGAGATACAACAAAGTGGAGAAGTGAACTTAATTTATTGCAAGTTTGAAGATCAACTGACTGACATGTTTACAAAGCCACTGCTTATCAACAAATTTGAACTCTTAAGGCAAAGAATTGAAGTTTGCAGTTCCTAAAGCAAGGAGAAGTGTTTAAATTACTTTTGTAATTACATATTTTGTTTGTTTGTTTTTTTTTGTTTCAGTTATAGATTAGCCTAGTCAATAAGTGGTTCCTATATTTTAGGAGGAAGTTAGTTTTAATGGATTAGTCTAATCAATAAGTGGTTCCTATACTTTAGAAACAAGTCAGTTTTAATTTTTTACTTTGCTGAAATCTTGTTATGTGATTAGTTTATCTTTTTCTATTTATTGTATTGCTGCTGAGAATAATTTGATTCAAAATAAAATCATTTTATTTCCTCTACATACGTATTGTGTCTCTTCTTCTTTGTTTATTATACTTTTTTGCCACAAAACTATGAGAATTAACAATGTATGTTGTTCATGTGATGTTTGACCATGATTTTTTTTTGGGGGGGGGGGGGGGGGGGTGGTTGGGCCTGACTGAAGGGGGGATGGGTTATGACTTGGGGGGGGCAATCCTAATCCAAAAAAGGGACTAAAACTTAGGAGGTGTTCAGTCGTGCGTCCATGGGGTATCTGGTCATGGCTGAGGGGTGTCTTGGTCGAGGAATACTTAACTATCCAGGCTGATTTTCCGTGAGTGAGGATACCATCCATATGGGTACATGTGAAGTATTAATGACATATATATATATATTCTTGGAGGTATTCATTCACTTAAGCATTCAATTTTTTATTATGGTAAAGAGTATTTTCAAGCTAAAATTTTCCTTAAGAGAGTTTCTTTTGAGCAATTTTAAAGAGAAGAATCTAGTGGTCTAAGATTCGAGTTCAGCAAGCTGAATTTCTGGGAAAAAGCGAAACAGATTCTGAAGAAACAACAAGTAGGATACTTACAAAAATATAGAGAATTCCAAATCTGAAATCAATCAGGAAGGGAACAAACACGCTTTGTGGAAGAAATTAGTGTTGCTCGAATTGACACCTGCACACATATTGCTTACTATGTGTTATAATCACCTTTCACATTATTATACTTGCACGGGGTCACCTTAATTTGTAATCAATCTAATTGTAAGTATTGAAAAAGTGGTGTAAAGTGATCTAAAAAATTGACGTGCAAAATACCCATATATTATTATTGTTATTAACACATGAATATGTTGTATAGGCTGGAAAAATAAACATCAACTGATAGCTTCTTATGAATGGCATGCACTTCAGGACAGATTGACAAAACCAGTACTCTATCAGTGAACAGAAATATCTCTAATGGTCCCAGCCACACAGGTTTTAATTGTATTGATCCATGATTATCGAAAATCGTAAGTTTTTAATTGGACATGTTCCCCTTTACCTACCACACTAAACAGTAGGGTTATTCAGTTGACAACTTCTAAATTATGTTTTTGGACCACCATATAATATAGGAGGCAAACCACGTTTGTGGTCCAATAAACTGGGTTATTCATTCCATAATTGAAAACAAATTGTTCTGAATTGCTAAGTACACATTTTATCAATACTGAACAATGAAGATTATTATGGATCCTTGTTTATTTTTTCTTATCACCACATTTATATTTTTTTGTTATCTTGATGTTAATATGGAGTATGGTTAACTTTTGTTGATTAATTTTCATTGAAAAATCTATTTGATCACCTTTTTATGTGATTTTTTTTTCTTAATTATTTTTTTTATTCACAAGATTCAAACACAAGATTTTATTTAAAAAAATCAAGCATAGTTCCTCTTTAAAAAACAACTTGTTTTATATTAATAAATATACATATTCTCAATACTTAACAATGCAGATTATGGATCCTTTTTCTTTTTTATTCTTGTAACAAAAGTATTTTTTTTTATTCTTGTGACAAAAGTATATGTGGCTATGTTCATCTTTTGATTATTTATACTATAGTTTAAATTAACAGCCAAACAAATCAAAATAAGAAGACAAATTGGCTAATATAAAAAGGAAATTGTATGAATTTAAAACCTAAGAATCATTAGGCCTCTCTGTTGGTGTATGATAGTCTCACCTGAAATGTATTAATTATGATCTCTAAATGGAAATTTAAAGTAGGGTAAGGGCATAAAAACTCTGATCATAAATCAATTTAAGGCATGCAATGTCCCCTTGTGAGGTATCAATCATCCTTTCCCCTCACCTGCCCCGTTGGCAACTTTATCATGAAACCATACACATAAGTCCATGGTTCTGACACTTTCATCTAATTCCCTCAAATTAAAAAGCAACTATTAGAGAGTGACACTATCTCAAGATACATACATACACAGTGCATTCCATAAATGGATTTTATCCTCTTAATCTTTTCCTCAAGTATACACTCCATTAATATATTATGGTTCTACAAACTCAGAGAGCATGAGGACAACCAAAAATGTGGACACTGGCATAGAACAAAGCCACTTGCCCCCACCCAAAAATGAAAATTAAAAGCATAATGTAAAGGAGGGGAAATTGAAATTAATCAAACATAGCCAGCATGATGATGTCTGTGGGGACTTCCAATTCCAGCCTATGCATCTTTCCAGGTAATCAAAGCAACTCTAGCTAGTGCACATTATTCCACTATGCATTTCCCATCACTTATCACTAATCATTCATAGAAAGCACAAATTGATCATTTAACAAACAAACCACAATAATGGCAAGGCGAAAAACTTAAGCAACCATATGCTTTGTTAACTATTTAATTAACCCACTATGGACAAATGTTATTATCTGAAATTTAAGCCCCAAAGTACTTAATTAGGCCAAAAATTGTTTATGCATAATTGTGAAGTGACAGTACTAGCAACTAAGATGTGCTCATATTGAACGATCAACTGTATATTTTTATATTTAGTTAAAATATCTATATGAATAAACTGGAAAAATAATATTTTTGATATATTCTAAGGATATTTGTCCATTTCCATTTAGATATATATTTTTTTATGTCCAAGATTCTAGTGCCTAGATACAATGTTGAACATCTGACTAATTTCGTTCAAGTTTATAAAACTACTAGTATTTCATCCTGTGTGTTGCTGAAAGATAAAAATTATTTTTATATGATTAAAATTTATATTAAATGAGAATTTTTAAATATATAAATTATATTATAATTTGTTTAAGATCATAATTTATATTATAATTAAAACTTATGATAAATAAATAATTTTTAATATATAAATTATATTTTAGACTTACTATAAACAATTTAAATCATGATATAAGATTATTTAATTATTGACAATTATTTGAAAAAATATAAAAATTCAATTTATATATAAAAATAAAAATAAAATTGGAAAAACAAGTGCTTTAGAATATTAGATTCAAGAGAAAAATAAAATAATAATATTTTTTTGGCAGGAAAAATAATAATAGTTTGAGATGATTGAAAGATTTTTTTTATTAATTATGTAATAATGTGTGAATGCACTTTTAAATGAGAGAAAATAATATTAAAAATGTCTATTTAAGAAATTGACGAAGAGTATAAATTTTTCATATGTACTCTAATTTATAAAATTTATGATATAAAAATAAACTATAAGAAGCATTATAATTTTTTTTTGTCCCAATCACATTTTTAAAAATGAAACTTGAAATCACTAATAAATTAAAACACTGTTGTAACATTAAATCCTCATTAGATCCCATGCAATCAATGGTAGTAACTGTGCACATGACCTAATTGATTATTAGAAAATAACTAAAGCTGGAAGGAGAAGAAAAAAAAGAGTAAAAGTCAATCAATGGCTTTTTTTTCACAAAACTGTATTTCTTTTTACTTTTTTCATTATCTTTTTGTTTTATGTTCCTCCACTCTATATATAAGCATCACCCACACTTTGTTTCTTCTAGTGAATATTCCGGTCAGTGGAGAGAAGAAGAACGTCACTGGAAATTTCGCCGGAAAATGGACGAGTCATGGAGAATGCGAATGGGCCAAACGCCGGGCCTCCCTCGCCGGAGATCCATGGAGGACCGCTCCTCCGCCAGAACTCGCCTCTCCATCTTCGCCGGTGCCGGCGCTGGCGAGCAGGAAACCCTCGACCCCGACGACTTCGCCGACGTATTTGGCGGCCCGCCGAGGAGCCTCCTGGCGCACAAATTCTCGAGGTCGAATTCGTTCTACGAGGAGATTTTCCGGCCGCCGGTGTTCGCGTCTCCGGCACCGGCGAAGGGAGGCCGGAGCCTGCCGGTGTTCCGGATTCCGGCGAAGAACGAGGCGTTCTACAACGACATATTCGGGTCGGACGACGACCGGCGGTCGCGGGAGCGATCGGGGCCGCAGTCGAAGGCTAAATCGAAGTCGAATTCGTCGTCGGCGTTGAGCTCCGAGGAGCTGAGCCCTCTCCGGCCGTCGGCCGGTGATGACGCGGCATTGTCTGCCTTTGCTTCCAAGCTCAGGTACTGAAATGAAATCCCAACCAACTGTTTTTGAGATTCGGTCTGTTATATTGTGAATTGACATTTTTGCCCTCTCTGATTAGCTGTATTGCAGTTGTACTCTCTATGTGACTGGGAGTGTGAAATTGATTTTATACTCTTTTTGGTGGTTAAAATTGATTTAAAATTACAGAATCATTAGGGAAGTTCATTAAATAAGGAGACTCACTAAATTTTTTTTAATATTTCTGATAAATTTCAGTCAATGATAATAGAGCATGCTAATTGTACCAAATGAAAATATATAAAAAAAGTGTGCTAAAGAAAATATGTGACTTGTATTTCTCTTTAAGTAAATTTGGGAGCTAAAGTTTGAAATAAATATGATATTTAATCATTTATGATGTTGAATGAGTTAGTAGACAAACTAAATTGTTTGAAAAGTATGTTTTACTGATCTATGACACTTCAGATAACCCATGTTTTATATTCTTCACTCTTCACCTTTCCCTTTGGCGAAGGAATTAGCAATTACCAAAATCATTCATGCAAGTTTTGTTTGTCCTTCATGGTTTCATGTTGCTTTGTTCTCTTCTCCAGCTAGATAGATTTTTTCCACAATAGGCAGGGTGTTTTGGTAGAAATATTAAGCAAGATTTTAAATTATGGTTGTGATAATATGTTGCACAATCCTTAATATTATGAAAAAGTTTTATGGACCGCATCAATAAATGCGACTATGTGGCTGCAATTGCGGTCACAGACACACAGACCCTAAAACCTTGACATTGTGAACACAATTGCATTCGCAGACCAATTTTTAAAAGATTGATTTAATGTGTTTTAAACTGTAGTAGTCTGGTTATGGAAATTCTGAGGCTTCTTAGTGATTGTTGCAGGCCAATCAATGTCCCGTGCAGATGGAACTCAACCACTATGATGCCAGGGGAACACCCAATTAAACAAGGGGGGCCATTTTATCCATGCAATAGTCAGTCATTTGAAAATCAGTTTCAGGACAATGAGTACAAGGAGAGCTTCAAGAGTTCTCATTTGGGATTCTCCAGAAGAGTCTCCTCGCCCGAAACTATTAGTCTCGAATCCAATTCATATCAAAGCATGAAAATATCTGCTGACGATTGGGAACTCAGTTCCCCATTTTCTGCCGTCTCTGGACTTTGTCAAGAACCTGAGGCCAAATCTTCAGTCCATGATCACTTGTTTCCAGAACTGGTTATAGAGCAGGATGATGACGACGACGATGAAGTTATGAGCTCCTATGTCATAGAGGTCAACTCCAATCTCAGAGAGGAAAGTTGTGGAACAGCAGACATTGATGAGGCAATAGCATGGGCTAAGGAGAAGTTTCAATCACGAAATTCTGATGAAGAATCAAGCTCGAGAAATGAAGGCAATGAGCAAACTACTACAAGGGTGGAAGGTGATTGTCTTAACCAGACTAATAAAATTTTGTGCATTCTTTCTGCAGCTTACCTGTAAGAGAATGGTTGCTTTTTCTTTTAGAAAAATTATCTCGGAAATAAAATAATTCAAACATGCACAATATAATGCAGGAAGGTCTGATGCAGATGAATGCCACGGTGATGGAATAGAAGTTAAATCTTCGAAGGTATTGTATTGTATTGGATAAGCATTGCTGTGTCAGTAACTAAAGCATGTGCATCATATTTATGGTACAAAGCTTGTAATGACACTGCCTCAACTTTTAGATTTGTCTGTAAGACCTTTAGAAGCTATTTTCAATAGTAATTTTAAATTAGAAGCGAATAAATACTTGTATTGTTTGATGACAACTTCCATTTAGACAAGATCATTTTATAGGTTGTTAACAATACTTGCTCAAGAAAAGAAATTATAAAAATTAGCTCTAGTTGTATCTTATATGGATAGGATGTGATTAAAACAGTCCATAAAAAACTAAATGTAAGGAAGAGAACCAAAAATAAAACTGTGATTAGAAATGAGTATAAGTGTGACGGGGGTACGATCTACTTCCTGTCAAAAATAACATGTCAACCTTGTAAAGTACATTGTTTGTACTTCATACTAGGATTTTCCTTTATTTTCATTTCTTTTATCTGAGAATAAAAGTTTTTATATTGATTGTTCTGTTGTTTCTATAGGTACAAACAGAAACAGAGAAGTTGGACAGAGATATAAGATTGTGGTCATCTGGCAAGGAAACTGACATCCGGCTACTCCTTTCAACGCTACATCATGTAATGTTTTCTTTGTTGTTCATCTCTTATCATTGACAATTTATTGAATCTTTTGTAGTTTTATACCACTTTGAAAGTATGCATATAACAGGAGAATTGGCATAATTTTATGTTTTCTCTAACAGATTTTATGGTCCGAGAGTGGCTGGTATGCTGTTCCTCTTCCGAACCTAATAGAAAGTTCACAAGTGAAGAAGGCCTATCAGAAAGCAAGATTATGCCTTCACCCTGACAAACTGCAGCAAAGAGGAGCGACACTCCTACAAAAGTATATTGCAGAGAAGGCTTTCTCCATTCTTCAGGTATGTGAAATATGTCATATATGCATAAAATCTACCATTATTTGTTTCAGAGGCGATTAATTATTGGCTAAGGATCAATGCAGAAATTAAGTTCATATCTTCTTTGGAACAGGATGCATGGACTGGGTTCATTTCTGAAGATGTTTCCTTATAAACAGTAGGCGACTCCAATTCCTGATAACTCATTTTTGGTTTAAAGCTCGTGGACAGACATCAAGATAGACATTTGGAATGACAAAAGCGATCATTTCCATGCGGCAAATACATGATGTATATGAAATTTGAAAATAGCATGTCCTTTGTGCAAACAATTGACTGATGGATCTGCTGTTTTGTGTTTGTACCATAAGTTGTTTGATAATTTGGTAGGCATTATTTTGGAAGTAGTTAACAGGTAGTTATTAGGTTGGTTTCAGATTTTCAGTATTTGATTGGTATATGATGACATGAAACCAAGAAATCAGCTTTTTGTCATTCTTTTGGAGCCTTATTCAATTCAGATCTCATCAACTGCAGCCCATCTACATTTTGAGCTTTCTGCTAGATAAGCTTATCAATTATTATACATACTCTCAGATTTCTTGTCATTTTCCCCTACGGCAGAGATTTCTTGGTGTGTCTACACATGGTCAAATTGTAAAATTGGAATATTTGATATCCTGAGTTACTGCTGTGAACAAGACCTGGATCCAACTGTAACCTCCATTTAAATTTCCATTCTTACACGTATTGGCTACTCATAGGAAAGTATGAAATCTCTTATGATGTAACTCCATGTAGAGCTTGTAGGTCTTGAATCTTCTTTATCAATGAAGTTCTTTGTTTCTTGAAGATCAATGGCAACGGACTGAAGAAGAAAAAAAAAGGTGATTGAAGACGCTACTTCAAAGAGAAGATGAGTCAAGAACAAGTTTATCACCATAGGAAGTCATGAATAAGTGTTTGAAGGTAAGAGAAGATGAGTTGAGGGAGAGGGAGATAAAAGGCACGAAATTCATATCTCAAATGTAGTCTGAACTTTGAAGTGAAATTTCTATCCAATGCCTTTGGGAGATAGGATTACATCATCTTACACTTATATAATGTACATGTAATATTTTCTTTTTAGACGAACGCTTAATTAAATTCCATTCTTGCAGAAATTGTTTTTCTAACTACTAACCTAGATGATAAAATTTCCAAGTTCCATTGATAAATATGAAATTACTTCATTCATTAAAAGAAAGTAAGAAATTACTTAAACCTATTTCAACTTTTGTTCCCAGTATCATCAAAATCAGTTGTATATGATGACATGAAATCAAGAAATCAAATTTTTGTTACATTTTGAGCTCTTTCTGCTAGATAAGGATTCCTTAAGCCTTTTTTTCGTACATCAGAGGGTCAATATATGATCAAATTGTAAAATTGAAAATTTTCATGTAGCCTGTATCAGTTACTGCACTGAACAAGTCCTCGGACTACAACTCAAATTTTCACTCTTACATCCATTAACTATTGACAGGAAAATATGAAACTTCTTATGCCTACTACATCATGTAATATTTTCTTTGTTGTTGATCTCTTGTCTGTGAAAGTTCATTAAAATTTTGCAGAAATTGTTTTTCTAACTGCTAACCTAGATGATAAAATTTCCAAGTTCCATTGATGAATATGAAATTACTTGAAACTTATTTTACCTTTGCTTCCCGTTATCATCAATATAGTCAATAGCATAAAAAGGGCAGCCAGAGATTTGAAACAACTACTACTATGTATCAGTAATTTCGCATAAGAACTCTGTACTAAGGAAGTAAAAAATACAAAAGCATGTAAACACTTTTATCAAATATTTCAACTTCATTGGGAAACTATATGCATTGACATAATAGAATGCTCCCCACTATAGGCAATCAACCACCCCCCTGCTTTACCAGCTCCCTAAACTCCTCATCAGTGCTCTTAAGCATCACTGGCAAAGCTAAAGCAATCCCACTTTGCACAACCTCCATGTGTCTAGGCTTTATCCTGTTCTCCAAACTAAAAGCAAAATACTGAGGAAACTCCTTTAGCTCCTCCAATTTTCTCCCCATCTCTCCAGCAAAAAACTCATACTTTGGCTGAAAGTTATTCTCTATGCTGAAAGTGAGCAGTGCTGGACACCTCAACACCATGCTCCTAACCTCATCCTTGGAAAGCCCTAAAGTCTCCAAAAACTTGAGTTTAGGAATGAGGGTATTTTCCACATTGGACACAAGCAAAACAGAATCTTGATAAGCCAATGCCCCCAAATCCTTGAACCCTAGTCTCCTCAAGTAAACCAAACAAGGCCTAAGCTGGTCTTTGACACTTGATGTGAGCAATCTTGGGCACTTGTTAACAACCCTCCTGAAGCTGTTTTCAGGGACTTTGAGTTCACTCAAGATGAAATCAAAAACTGGGTTGAGATCAGTTTTGATGTCAGAAGTTAGAATCTTGGGGCACATGCCAAAGATTCTGGGCAAGTCCTTTTCTTGGAGGCCTTTGGAGAGGAGGAAGGAGATGATGGAGTGGATGGATTCCATGGTGGCTGTGCGTAGGTCAGGGTTTTGGGACAGTGCTTTGCCTGCATCAACACCCATTACCTCGAGGCAGAGGATTTTCTCTTTGAATTCAAGGGAGAGTTTTGTGTGGGTTGGGGTGTATAAGGGGTGGTTTTGGAGGAGGCTTTTGGGCTTTGGGGACACGTGGATGGAGGGTGATCTTAGTGGAGAAGAGGGTTTGTCGGAAGAGATGGTGCAGAGGGAGGAGTGTAAGGCTATGGCTCCTGCGGCTGGTGGCATGGTGGTGGAGAGTGGATGAGAGAGTGAGTGAGTGAGGGTGGAGAGAGAGAGAGAAGGCATAGGAATAGGATGTCCTGTTATGGGAATGCCATGCCATGACACGTGGGGATATGTTTGAAATTTTATTGGCTGTAGATGGATATCAGAGATTGTTATGTGATTGAATAGGCATTTCCTTTGGTGCCACTTTTATGCGGCGGGTATTGAAATCCCCTATGATGTGGTTCAATAGGATACTTTCATCTAGTTCGGATAGTCATGTCATTTAATGGGGTCTCCCTCCTTGTTTTAATGGATTTTTTGTAATTTAATTAAATCTTTTTTATTTTTTTAATTATTTAATTTAGGGTGATTTCTTTTCCACGTTTCCACACCGGTATTGCAACAAATGGGCTATGTTGACTGCAAACTCAAATTTAGGAGAGAAGAGTTAAATCCATCCTTTTTTTCCATGTTAATAGGTTGAAGAAAGCATTCTTCATTGTATCAGCCACAACCACGACGCAAGGATTTCAATTTCGCAAAATAGAGACTTGATCAAAGTGCGACTTCACGCGCACTCTCTCGTCTCTCTGGGTACTTTGAGTCTCTCGACTTTTTGCGATTTTTTTGTTGAATCCATTCACATTTGATAGGAGAAATTTTTAGTTTTTTAGAATCTTATTTTATTATGTTTGTTATTTTAAAAAATTAACATTTATGAGAACTGATGTGTTTCTCAATAATAATTTTTAAACAGTTTTTTTATGAAAACTTTTTCATGTGGATTGACAATCTTATTTTTTGAGCTTAATTTTTCTTTTAGTACGATAAAAATATTATGTTATTCTTATTACATTAAGATAAATAATAAAAATATAACATAATTTTTTATTCTTGCAAAACTTATCTTTTGAACAGATTTTATTTATTTTCAAGAAATATAATTTTATGAAGAAAAAATTTCCTACCAAACACTCCCTAAGTTCTTTCACTCTCAATCCCCAAAATTGGAACCTTAGTTTCATCTCTGTCACGACACCAATTCACCAAGGTAAATCCCGAAACCCCACATTTATTTATGGGTTATTTGATTTTGATTGAGCAATTGGGTTTTATTTGCAAATTGCTTTGGTTCCATGTTGATTGTGCAAACTTCAAATTGTCTTTGTGTTTTGTTGATTGTGTATGAACAAACGGTTTTGGTGGAATCTAACTCCATGATTGCTTTCAAATATTATTGTGTTGTTTTCCTTATATATATATATATATATATATATATATATATATATATATATATATATATATATATATATATATATATATATATATATATATACTTTGCTCTCTTTCTATGTGTTCATTGGGACCTTTGTTGTTTTCAATAATAGACCCTTGTTTCTAATATTTTATTAGTGCTCTGTATAATATTAACTAAATCTAGGAAATGTTAATGTGCTCTAAATTGTATGTTTCGTTTGACCACATACACACTGTTTGGGCGCTATTGATATGATACGAGATGGTTCAAACTCTGAACAAGAAGCACCATAGATCGTGTCAAGGCTGCTGAGTGAGTGTATAGAACATTAACTTCTTAAAAATATATCCGCACAACTCCGTCTTACTGGAAAAGGTTATAGTAATTATTTTGTGTTTGTCAGGGAGGAGTCGAGGGTCTCTATGATATTCATTTTTACTTATTAACTTTCTTTCCTATTGTTGATATTGGTAGAATTAGGCTCCCGCTCAAAATCCTACAAATACTTGGAATCCCCTTTTGGAATTTTTGTAATAATATGCTTTGCCTGTGATAAAATTTTCTTTTCACTAAATATTGAAATGTTTGCATGTTATAGATTTCTATAAATTTTATATCCATATATTTCTTTTAAGTTGAAAGGTGCTTAGGAAGGAAACTATTTACTATTTTTAAAGAAACAAAAAAAAGAGATAATAAAGAAGAACGACATGTGTGTATAATGCATTTAGCCATTTACTTCGATTAGTCTCATACCTATTTTGTAAGAAAATATGTGATTTTTTTTATATTTTTTGTTATTTCACACATGGTATGTGTTTTTGGTGTACAATAGGTTTGAACTTAGGACCTCATGGATACTATCTCGATCCCCCAACTCTAGGCCGACCCTAGTGGTTACACATGGTATGTGTTTGAGTATATATATTATTTTATGAGGTTAATATCTATGTCCTAACGATATAAAATGGTTTTATACTGTCATCCAGTCACAAATTATCATTTGAATTATTTTAAGATAATTATTTTAAAAGTCAAGAAACTTACCATACATGGTGGGTTACGATTAGATGACTGTGTAAAATTTTTTACACAATCAGTGCATAACCTTTTTTCTCTTATTTTATTATAAAAAATAAAATCTGTTAAGTCAAAAGATATTTATGTCTTAAAGACATATCAAGACTCCTAATTATTTTGATTAGATACAAACAAATACAAATGGTAAAAGTTGAGTCTGAGATTTGTATCTTTGTGTCTGTATTTTCAAATGATGCATCCATAAGAAGATATGACATAACATTTAAGTAGTGCAATTAAGATCTTTATTTAATACTTTGTGTTTGAGATTCTTCCATGCAGAAATTATTCTCCTAGGATTTGTTAAAGCCCTATGAATAATAAATAGAGTTCACAATCTGGAAGATGTTGATCCGCATAAAAAAGGGTGTTCTGCTGTTGCAGACCTGCTATGATGAAAGAAGTGACTTATCTGCTGAAGTACAAGACACATTATTCCATCAACATGGACTTTGCATGAAAAAAGGACATGCACTTAATGCAAGCATTAAAAGATCAAACGAGCTCAAGACTTTAGACAAAGAGTATAGTAAAGAATCCAACCATTGTGAGACAACAAATACTTGAAGATGAAGACCATATATAGAAGAAGCTTTGAAAAAACAAGACACAAATCTACTTGCGAATAGTTCATTTATTCTTTCTTGTAAAGAGCTCTCTGTATATTTTTGTATAAATACAAAGCTCTCAAAACACCTTGTAAACTTTTAGAGAAAAGACTAAAAGTGTTGAGTGATATATCCATCTATAAGACAATCATACAATAGTCATTGTGCAAACTTCCAACAAATATTATTGATTTGTTTAGAGCTAGTAGTGGCTTGGTAGGACAAAGAATATTGGGTTTAAGTCAAGCTTGGGGTAGAGCTTGCATGTGTAAGAGCTAGAAGTGGTAGTGAAAAATACTTGTAACCTTGATAAGTTAGTGGAAACTTGGTGAGTTACCAAGAATTGGAGGTAGTCTCGGGTTTGAGATGAACCAATATAATTCTGTATGTGCTTCCTTTTATTACTTTAATTGAAAAAGGGTTTGAATTTGCTTTTAGATGTTACAAAGAAAATTGTTTATCTCATCGTCTAATAGAGGTTGTATCAAACCTTTTTTTAGTCTATTTTTAGGTTTATCTACATCAAACGATAAACGTGTTTTCGTTTTAGAAAAAGTTTTATCACTAAGGGAGCATCTCTCACAAGACCACTAGGCTTCGTTAGAGAAGACTACCTTTACTAGAAGGACAAAATGGAGATGTACATCAAGTCCACCCAATATAAAATCTAGATTATCATCACCAATGGGGATATTCCCATTCTTGGACCTAAAGCTAAATGGACAGATGATGATCTGGCCATTATGGAGCTCAACACAAAAGCCATATATACTCTAACATTTGCCCTATAAAAAAATGAGTGCAACAAGATTTGCAGACTAAGAACTGTTAAATAGATCTAGGCCTCATTGAGCATAAATTATGAAGGCACTAAAGATGTCATACCGAGGAAGGCCACAACTTTGACCACACACCATGAAAGCTTCACCACAAAGGATGGAGAGTTTGTGGATGACATGTTTGGAAGACTTCAAGTTCTTCTAAACAATCTAGAAGCTCTCGGACAGACATACTCCAAGGCTCAAATAAACCTGAAGGTGTTGGACAACTTTCCCAAAGTATGGGAACTTAAAACCATAACCATCCAAGAAGCAAAAGATTTGAAAAATCTTGCATGGGATGAGCTGCTGGGCATCCTAAGAGTCCATGAAGTTCACCTTCAAACATAAGGATCATTTACAAAAGAAGAATTCCACTACCCTTAAATCTGAAGAGACAAGTTTCAAAAGAGAAGAAATGAAGAGCTTGTCTGAAGCTCTAAGTTCAGATGCAGGAATCTAATGGATTAGACAACTCTAATGGATCCACAAATGATGAAGTGACCTCATATCCAAAAATTTCAAACAGATGATGAAGAAGAAAGGAAAGTTCCAACACTCCTTTAGGTGCAAGGGATGACTTAAATAGTGAGAAGAGTAGTAGTTTAGATGAAGAATAAGCCAATATTTGTCTCATGCCAGATATAGAAGATAAGGTTAAGGTAAAAACTTGCTTTAAATTTGATGCTTCTTCTTGTGTTTCATCAGGCGATGAAGAAGATATGTCTTATGATGTTCTTCTTCAGAATTGTCATATGATTTCCCTCAGTGCAAAATTTTTAAAGAAAAATTGAAAGCTTCTGCTTCTAAAAACACTAAACTAAGGAAATCAAATAAAGATCTAAAAAAAAGATCCAAATTCTAGAAAAGAGTTTGAGTTTGGCCAGTAAGACTGATGAAATTTACACTGTTGAAAAACTGAGGGAAGAAGTAGCATGCATCACTAAAGACTTTGGAAAGTTCAAAGACTCTTACCACTCCTTTGAAATTTCATCAACATCTCTATGAAAAGTCTGGCCTAGGCTTTGAAAAGGGAACAAGATCCTCTAAGCCATAGTCTATTTCAGACAAATGTGACTTTTGTGGTAAGTTTGGACACTCCAATTTTAGATGCATCCATAAGAAGAAACAAATGTCTAAGGTTACTAACTATGCTTGACCCAAAAAGATATAGGTACCAAAATCTCAAATAGTAACTGTTGCAGATATCATTGGTAGGAAAAGGTCGAGGTTTAAGCTAGTACTTGGACAGTGAATCCTGATGACACATGATAGGGGAAAGGTCTATGTTCCTAGACCTAAAGCCAAATGTGAGAGGATCATTTGCCTTTGGAGACATAGGTAAGGGAAATATCTCTGGCATAGGTAAAATTTGTATTCCCTTTCTAGCCTCCATGGACAATCGTCTTATGTGTTGAAGGTCTAAAGTATAACCTGCTTAGCATAAGTTAATTTTGTGATAGTGGTTATATTTTTTCATTCAACAAAGACAAGTGTATAGTCAAAATAATATTTTCCACAACTTTGTTTTCCACCGAGAACACCTCAACAAAATGGAGTAGTTAAAAGGAAACATAGAACTCTGCAAGAGATGGCTAGAACCATGTTTTGGGCATAAGCAGTTAATACAACATGTTATGTTCAAAACAATATATTGATCATAACATTGATCAAAAAGACTCCCTATGAACTATGGAAAGGAATAAGACCCAGTATTTCATACTTTCATCCATTTGGATGTGAATGCTTTATCCTGAACACTAACGATCAACTTGCTAAGTTTGATTCCAAAGTGGATAAAGAGATTTTTTTTTCTTGGCTTTTCTAATACTTCTAAAGCATATAGAGTTTTTAATACTAGAAATTTAGTTGTAGAATAATCCATCCATGTTAAATTCAATGATGGACTAATGTCTGATAAGAATTTTAATGAAATTATTCCTCAAATTGAAGGATCCTCAGATCATAAGCCACAAACGAAGGACTGAAAGTTTGTCCACCATCATCCAGAAGATCAGATCATTGGAGATTTGACTAAAGAAGTCAAGACCAAATCATTATTCAAAGATATTGCTTCATGTGATTTTGTGTCTGAAATAGAACCCAAAACCATAGAAGAAGCACTTACAGATGATGACTGGATCATTGTCATGGAAGAAGAGCTTCACCAATTTACCAAGAACAACGACTGGACTATTGTTCCCAAACCTCAAAACAAAAGCATCATTGGAACAAGATAGGCATTCATAAATAAATAGGATGAACAAAGAAATGTGGTAAGAAACAAAGCTAGGTTAGAAGTTAAGGAATATAACCAGCAAAAAGGTATTGAACCGAGTATCATGCTTGCCTTTTGTTCACTCTCGTTCAACTGTGAAATCTTATCAGCAAGTGTACTGAGTCACAAGTAATATAAAATGGTAAGAATCGAGTATCGAATCACAAGGAGTTTGTTTCATTCCGAAAAACGTTCATTCAACAAGTAGACATTTGTATAAAGCCATGAAATGTAAATAAACAAAGGATATATTTGCAATTCTAAAGATAACTACAAAATTAACTATCTAAATGCGAGAGATAAACAAATGATTAAAATGTTGGGTCCTTCTACTAAGCAACTTGATGCAATTAAAGGTTTTTCTCTATTTAAGGTTGTTTTTGTGTTCTATGCTGAGGGAAAATACACCAAACACCGATTCCTCATGTGAATGGACTAATTCTATTTAAACCTCGTTCTAGGATGTCTCGTTGAACTTATCCTAAACAAATTGCATTACGATTACAGCATATTAAAAACTAAATCCCTGCACTTCGTGTCCCGACATATAGTTATCTAGCCCTACTCTATCCAGTTCTAAGGATTCAGAACATTTTCCAATGCTAAAAATCCTAACTTTACACACACATGGGTGATCAGTCCACAAGCATGCAATAATTAAATGCAGATAAAAGTAATGAACACATCAAAACAACGTTAAATAGATAGTAAAGAGTATTTACATCAAGGCTCAGCAGAAATTTCCAACAAAAGCTTTAGCCTTCCATGGCAAGTTATCACCTTTCAACTACAATAGGGGTTTTTGGAAGCAAAATTCAGATTACACAGTGGTGGGGATGTCTCCTCCACCTCTTGGAACCTAGAAATCACTCTTAAAACTAAAATTCTCTTGAAAGCTGAGGTTTTTGGTGCTCCCTTGCCCTGCTGCGTCTCTCACGTATATCTCTATTTCTTCCAAAAACTAAAGATTCCTTCTTTTTTCACCAACTTCAGCTTTTAAGGGCTTTCTGTCCTCGAAGGCTCGCTTAGCGCCATTTTCACGCTAAGAGCGAGTTAGTGATTTTTGGCTTAGCGAGCCAGGCGCGCTGGGCGCCAGAAGAGACAAATGACTCACTGGGCGAATGCATGCATGGCAGATTTTCTTCTCGATTCTCCTAACTCGCTAAGCGAGCTAATGCCTCGCTTAGCGGATGTTGCTCGCTAAGTGCATATGCCTCGCTTAGCGAGACACCAGCTTCTGCAACCTTTTTATTCTTCATCTTTTCACCTGAAACTGAAGTTGAAAACACATTAATTCACAATGAAAGGAATATCTACTGCATAAAAATTAAACTAACCATAAAAATATATACAAACCTACAAAAAGAACCATAAATTGGGGAAAAGACATAAATTTCATAAAACTTTTCAATACAAAAGTTAGTCGTAAATGACGACTAACACCTTGGTTGCTCATAAAAACATAAAGCTTTTTCAAATGGATGTCAAAAGTGCTTTCTTTTAATGGCTTTAGTGAAAAAGAAGTGCATGTCAGACAACCTCTTGACTTCAAAGATCATACACTTCCAAACCGTGTTTTTAAACTTCAAAAGGCTCTGTATGGTATGAAACAGCCACCTCGTACTTGGTTTGAGAAACTGAGTTCTTTTCTTTTAGAAAATGACTTTATGAAAGACAAAATAGATACAATTATTTTCAAAAGAAGTTAGCAAGGATTTCATTATAGTTCATATATATGTTCATGATATTATCTTTGGAGCTACTAATGAATCTCTATGCAAGGATTTCTCTGATCTTATAAAGAGTGAGTTCAAAATGAGCATGATGGGAGAACTTAAGTTATTTCTAAGGCTTCAGACCAAGCAAGACAACAAAGGTATCTACATCCACCAACAAAAGTACACTAAGGAACTTTTAAAGAAGTTTAAAATGGAAGATGCTAAGCCTATGAAAAATCCTATGTATGCTTCCAATCCTCTGAGCAAAGACGAATTAGGTAAACCAGTAGATTAGACGATCTACAAATGTATGATTGGCTCCCTTCTGTATTTGACCTCTAGTATACTTGATATTGTGAAAGCAATGCCTTCTAAGATTATTTTGATGATGCCAAAGAATCAAGAGTCAAGCAAGTTCCAAAAAATCAAGAGTCAAGCAAGTTTCAAGAATCAAGATCAAGATTCAACAATAATCAAGATCAAGATTCAAGATTCAAGTAAAGAATCAAGACTTGAGATTCAAGAATCAAGAGAAGACTCAATCAAGATAAGTATTAAAAGAGTTTTTCAAAAACTATTGAATAGCACAATTTTGTTCAAAAGAAAATTTTTACCAAAGAGTTTTACTCTCTAGTAATCGATTACCAGAAGGCAGTAATCGATTACCAGTAGCCAACATTGTTTTCAAACTGATTTACAAAGCTGTAATCGATTACCATAATCATGTAATCGATTACCAATGTTTTAAAACGTTAGATTTCAAATTTCAAGAACTTGTGATAAAACATTTTCAAATCATTTCAAACTTGTGTAATCGATTAGACAATACTTGTAATCGATTACCAGTGTTTCTAAATGTTTTGATTTTCAAATTTAAACATGAAGAGTCACATCTGTTGATGTGTAATCGATTACACTATGATGGTAATGATGGTAATCGATTACCAATGACTTATTTTGAAAAATAAATTACCAAAAGTCACAATTCTTAAGGTGACTTGTTTCTAAAGATTGTTTCAAAAGTCACAACTTTTTAAGTGACTAGTTTTCACAAAAGTCACAACTCTTAAAGTGACTAGTTTTAAAGAAATTGCCAAAAGTTATATACTTTAACTTGAGTCATCAAATGATTATAAATATGTGACCATGTCACGAATTTCAAATACTGATTCCTTTCATGCATAACAAGATTTCTTTCCTTCATTTCTCTTCATCTTTCTAAAAGTTTTTGTTCAATACTTTTTCTTTCAAGAAAAGTTCATTGACCAAAAAACTTGTATTATTCTTCTTCTTCATTCCTTCTTTCTTGTCAAAAGATTCAAAGGACTAACGCTTGAGAATTCTTTTGTTTCTTCCCTTCTCCCTCTTGACAAAAGATTTCAAAGGACTAACCGCCTAAGATATCTTTTTCCCTTTCCCTTTAAACAAAAGATTTCAAAGGACTAACCGCCTGAGATATCTTTTGTTTCCCCTTACAAAGATTCAAGGGACTAACCGCCTAAGAATTCTTTGTCTTAACACATTGGAGCGTACATCCTTTGTGGTACAAGTAGAGCGTACATCTACTTGGGTTGTTATATTGAGAACAAGAGAGGGTACATCTCTTGTGGATCAGTTCAAGTGGAGCGTACATCTACTTGGGTGGTTATACTGAGAACAAGAGAGGGTACATCTCTTGTGGATCAGTTCAAGTGGAGCGTATATCCACTTGGTTGTTCAAAGAGAACAAGGGAGGGTACATCCCTTGTGGATCTTTGCTTGTAAAGGATTTTACAAGGTTATTGGAAATCTGAAGAACCGGTGGTTGCTTGGGGACTGGATGTAGGCACGGGTTATGGCCGAACCAATATAAATCTTGTGTTTGTCTTCTTCTTCCCTACACTCTTTATCTTTCCGCTGTGTACTTTTTATTTCCGCTTTACTTTTGTCTAAGTTATTGTTTCTGTTTTTTACTTTCTCATAACTTAGTAGTAAAGCCTAATTGAATCTAGTAACATTAAGAAGGATAATTTTTAATTAGTCAAGACATGTTCATAATTAATTCAACCCCCCTTCTTAATTATTCTGAGGCCATTCGATCCAACAAATATTATGCATAGTGTATGTCTATGTGCTAGATTTCAGTCTGATCCTCATGAATTACATTTGAAAATTATGAAAAGGATCTTACGTTATCTAGTAAGTACCACTAACCAATGTTTGTTTTATATGAAAAATCAAGATTTCATGTTAGTAGGTTACTATGATGCAAACTTTGCAAGAGATAGAGTAGAAATGAAAAGCACAAGTTGAGGATGTCACTATATTGGACCTTGTCTTATATCTTTGGCAAGCAAGAAACAAAACTCCATTGCTCTATCTATAGTTGAAGTTGAATATGTGTCTACTGCAAGTTGTTGATCATAATTGTTATGGGTAAAGTATCACCTGGAAGATTACTCTAGTGTTGAAAACAATATACCAGTATATTGTGACATTCTAGTGTAATCAACCTAACTAAAAATCCCATACAAAATTCAAAGGCTAAGCATATTGAGATATGTGGAAGCAATGTCTTCCAAGGTTATTTTGATGATGCCAAAGAATCAAGAGTTAAGAAAATTCCAAAGATTCAAGAATCTAGTTTCAAGAATCAAAATTCAAGATTCAAGAATCAAGTTTCAAGAATCAAGATTCAAGAATAATCAAGATCAAGATTCAAGAATCAAGAGAAGACTCAATCAAGATAAGTACTAAAAAAGTTTTCCAAAACATTGAGTAGCACAAGAAGTTTTCACAAAATCATTACCAAAGAGTTTTACTCTCTAGTAATCGATTACCAGAAGGTAGTTATCGATTACCAGTGTTTTAAAATGTTAGATTTCAAATTTCAAGAGTCACAACTTGTGTTTAAACATTTTCAAATCATTTTAAACTCGTGTAATCGATTACACAATACCTGTAATTGATTACCAGTGTTTCTAAACATTTTGATTTTCAAATTTAAACATGAAAAGTCACATATTTTGATGTGTAATCGATTACACTATAATGGTAATCGATTACCAGTGACTGATTTCGAAAAATAAATTTCCAAAAGTCACAATTCTTCAAGTGACTTGTTTCTGAAGATTTTTTCAAAAGTCACAACCTTTTAAGTGACTAGTTTTCAAAAGAGTCACAATTTTTAAGGTGACTAGTTTTAAAGAAATTGCCAAGAGTCACAAACTTTAACTTGAGTCATCAAGAGATTATAAATATTTGACCATGGCATGAATCTTTTAATCTATTTTTAATCAATCTTTCAATAATATTTCAATATCTTCTTTCATCTCTTTCAACACTTTCAACAGAACTTTCTAATTCATTTCTCTTCATCTTTCTAAAAGTTTTTGTTCAATCTTTTCTCTTTCAAGAAAAGTTCTTTGATAAAAAACTTGTGCTATTCTTCTTCATTCACTTCTCCCTTTGCCAAAAGAATAGAAGGACTAACCACCTGAATTCTTTTGTGTCTCTCTTCTCCCTTTGCCAAAAGATTCAAAGGACTAACCGCCAGAGAATTCTTTTGATTCTTCCCTTCCCCTTAAACAAAAGATCTCAAAGGACTAACCGCCTGAGAATTCTTTGTCCCAACACATTGGAGGGTACATCCTTTGTGGTACAAGTAGAGGGTACATCTACTTGGGGATTGTTATACTGAGAGGGTACGTCTCTATTGGATCAGTTCAAGTGGAGGGTACATCTACTTGGTTATTCAAAGAGAACAAGGGAGGATACATCCCTTGTGGATCTTTGGCTTGTAAAGGATTTTACAAGGTTGAAAGAAATCTCAAGAACTACAGGTTTCTTGGGGACTGGATGTAGGCACGGTTTGTGGCCGAACCAGTATAAATCTTGTGTTTGTCTTCTTCTTCCCTACACTCTTTAATTTCCGCTGTGTACTTTTAATTGTCGCTTTTACTTTCTTAACTTTGTAGTAAAAGCCTAATTGAATCTAGTAACATTAAGAAGGATAGATTTTTAATTAGTCAAGACATGTTCATAATTAATTCAACCCCCTTCTTCTTAATTATTCCGAGGCCACTTGATCCAACAAGATAAAATATCATTTCATTCGTGATTATGTGCAAAAATGTGTTTTTGATATAAAATTTGTAGACACAGATAATTAATAGGTTGATATCTTCACGAAGCCTTTGTTTGAAGAATGTTTCTTCTGTATAAGGGAACATTTGGATATGATTAGTTTATTAGATTAATGAAACATTCTTTCACACAATGCCATCATCTTATTCTTTTATCATTAATATGTTAGGATTAATGTTTGTTGAAGTATAAGACAAAAGAGGAAACATGTTCACAAAGACAAAAGCGTTTCAGTTTTTTTATTGAGAAACGTGCATAACAATTTTTGCGATGGTTGAAAAGCAGCTTTCAAAATATATTTAATGATATTTGAGTCATTACATCAATCTTCCTCTCTCTTTCTTTTTGAAAAATTGGAAAAGGCAAACACGGGCACTTAGAGAAGTTCCTAAAATTTTAGGAACTCTTAGAAGTATTTGTGCAAAATCATTGTCTGAGAACTCAAAGGCTTCAACAACTTTTTCTTTTTTCTCTCTTTTTCAAAACCCTTTGTGAACAATAGCACCTCCAAAGAAGAACAAGTTTGTTGGCATCCTTACATCAATAATGTTGAAGATGCAACTCAAGCTTTTCCTAATCCCTTGGAAGTGGATAAACTTCCAAAGATTGAAGGACCAAGGGTTTGATGTGAAGGGACTCTTTGACATGGTTGGTTGGACGTCTTTTCTGAAAAAGTTCAGCATTTGGAATTATGGCCTCTATGCTTTCTTCTAAGGAACTACTAGGCAAGATGGAGTTAGCATCAAGGGAACTATTGTTGGGACTCAGGTGGTGATCTCTCCAACCACCATTGTTGCTACATCTGGATGTGCTATTGAATCTCTTACCATAAGCAAAGACTGGGAGAAGGAGATAACCTAAGAAACTATTGACAAGTTGGTCTATGGAAAGCCTTACCCAGATAGAAGTGATAAGAATGCTCTCAACACCTTCTTGAGAACAACAAACTTGACCTACATGTGTAGAATGATTCATAACATGATCTTCAATATAATTATGCCTATAGTAGGATCAAGAGACTGTGTTAGTGACAAATACCGCTTGTGCGTCTACAAGATCATGGTAGTGGAGAAGGTGAATCTTCTTGAGATCATCTTCTTTTACTAGATGGATGCCTTCAAGGACAGGTTCAACCCCAAGGTGAAGAAGAATCTTATTCCTTATGGAAGGTTCTTTACCCAGATTTTGAGGCTAGTTGGATGAAGGTTTCCTTAATGGTGCCATCATCTGGAGCCACTCAACTGAAGAGGGCAGCCTTTGTAAAAATGGGAATTATTGAAAATTCCCTGAGTATGTGTAAAGGCACATAAAGAAGAAAGTGAAGTAGGAGGTGATTGAGACTCATCTGTCTTATGTTAATTAAACAATAGGAACTCAAGCTAATCCTTTAGATCTTGAGTTTGGAGCATCTACTCAACAGACGTAGGGGGAGCAAGCCAAGCCAAGCCAACCCTGACACAAGCTACCCACTAAAAGAAAATACCACCCTCTGTCTTCTGACCCTAAACCCCCAACCTTAGCCAAAAATCCTAAAACCTAACCTCCATTTGACCCCAAAAGGAGAAAAGGGTTCAAAATTAGACTGAGATCATACACCTAAACCTAAAAAGCCTACCATTAGAATCAAATATTTCCAAACCCAACCATCAGCTGAACCTTTACCACCATTTCTTTAACTTGTTCAAAACACTGAACCTTCCCAATGTAAATCTATCTCACCCTCTTACCCTGACCATCCTTAGTCTTTCCTTCTCAACCAACACCCAAATCTGCTTCACCCCCTTCCATTAAGGCTAAAGCTATTGCCCTTGCTAAGGCCAAACAATGTCCTCTTTCATGCTAAAAGGAAAACAAGAGCATAAAAGACCATGAAGAAGAAAGCAGAAGAAGAAGCAAAAAAGAAGGCTGCTACCCTTGAAGGATAGGCTTCAGAAGAGATTCCTAAAGAAGTTATAATAGTATCTTGGAAGATCTTGACAAGGGACAAGGAGCTAAGGAATGAAATTGCAAGTGACCATGTACCTGACAAAGTAGTGCTTGAGGCTATAAAAGCTGCGCTTGAGGAGGAGTTGCAGAAAGTTGAATTGGATGCCAAAATCTAATAAGCTTTGGAAACAAGTGCTAAGATCTTCTTTGTAGCTTCTATTGAAAGAAACGCAGAGCTCCAACCAGCTATGGTTCAAGAGACAATAGTAGAGGGAAAAATGGAGGCTCTAGATGTTGCAATGCTTCAGTCTATTATTGAAGTATCATTGCAAGGGTCTGATGCTACTGAATCAAGTACTATTGAAACAGACCTTGGGGTTGCACCTTTACAGCTTTGTCCAGTCACAACTAAAGATGAAGCTATTGTTGATGAGTTGCTTTCTCAAACTATGTCTGAAGCAGACATCTCAAGACTGGAAAACATCTATGGGGCAACTAATTAAGTTTGTTTCTTTTGATGCAATGAAGGTTAGACTAGAGATCAAGAAAAGAGTTGATACTGTTTCTACACCTCAACTCTTAACTAACATCTTCAACAAAATGCATCAACATCTGAGCAGACAAGACGGAGACTCAATTGATTGGTTGTTGCCATCAAGACCTCAGCCTCAAAATCAACCTGAGTGTGCTTTAGACAACAACACAGACTTTATCATGGCTTCAAGGGATACATACTATTTGAAGGGTAGATAGAGAGAGAAGATGAATTTTGGCACCCAACGCTTGGACCAAAAGATGCAAAAGATTGATCCCTTTTCTTACTCCTTTTCTGAGACCTTAAAGGAATAAGAGTTCCATGTTTTTCCAACTACTTTGGAAGAGCGACTCATATAAGGAGTATCATTCAAGGAATGTCTCTCCTCCAAACTTCAACAACATCATCTTTGAACATAGACCATCTAATAAGAAGGTTTAATCGAGCTACACATTGGAGAAGAAGAGAGGCTACTTCTAATGAAATGCCCTTCTCTACTTTAGACCTACAACAACTTCTTGGTCTGATGGCAGCCTTTAACGTGGTTGTTCCCTGGAATCGTGCTTAGTCTGAGGAATCCTTCCATATAGAGGACATCTATCTTGAAGATCCTAAGATGAGCCCAACCTTCTCAGGTTGGGATTTCTCGTATTATGGCCCACAATTGCGTTTGTGCCTGACTAATACAAAGTAGAAATTAGGGTAAGGCAACCTTCCTTCAGACGCCTACAGAGACTGAATGTGAAAATGCCTTTCATGTTGACTCTTAGCTTTTGTGTCTTGCACATTTTGGAACTAAGTTCTAATTAGTAGTGCACAAGACAATTATATTTCCTAAGGAAGATTACTACAAAGGCAAAGAAAAGTTGATTGAAGATGCACCTCTTACACTCTGTGATAAAGCAAGACCAGACAGACTCTTCAAGCATGAAGTGGCTGCACTGCATAAGAAGAGGGAGCTTACAAGTAGAGATTAGCAAGCTTTGCAAAGGTATTACAAACTAGGAGTCCATTGTTCTAGTCTGGAACTTGAGGAGAAGCCACCATCAGATGGAGTTCATCACAAGACAAGATGCTGCTATCAGACTATAAATTACAATCCCATTATGGTTGATTCACCATCCAATCGCGTTTGTCAACGGAAGATAGACATTGTAGTTGTATTTGGGCGTAATTTCTCCTTTACTATTGAGATTCCAAACTTCATGTTCACCTTCATTCAACAAGTTAACCCATTATTGAAGAAGTGAATTCTGATGATGAGGTTCCTCTTACTGTTGTGAAGATATGGCCATGGAATTTATGATGGTCCTCCTTCATCCGAGGAGTGTGTCAATTTTATTGAGAAAACATTGCTCAGAACCAGGGAGACACTTGCTGAAGCTCTTCATGATAGGGCTCATGCTGAAAGAGAAGCTAAAAGATGGAAAATCTTTGGGGAATTCTTATTTTAGAATTTTGCTGAAACTCCAATGGACATTTAGTTTGATAACGAATTTAGAGATGATTTCTTTCTCATACTTAAAGAGGAAGAAGCAACTGCCAAACAAAAGGGGGAGAAGAAGCAAAAGAAACAAAAGAGGGAGAAGAAACACATTAGTAGAATCATAGAGAACTTTCAAAAAACCTGTCAAAGCTTGAACTTTGTTCTAATCTTCCTCAATTGGGGGACCAAAAGCCCTAAAAAAACGTTTAGATAATGTGGGTCTTCACCCACAAGCTTTTCAAAGGCAACTTGATACTTCTTAGCAACATCTAGCATAAAGAATGTAGAGTTTCACCTTGTCAGGACATCAAGACATGCCATTTTTTTACATTCAATACCAGAAAATCTATGCATTTGTGAAACTTAGCATACCTTTGGGGTGAAGATCTTACAAATCTAACAACATTTCAAACGCTTGTAAGGGAATTCTATTTTCCTTTTGAACAATCACTTACAACTAGATTTAATGCATGGGCACAACATCTAACATAAAGATACTCACCATCCATAACTACCCTTCCTCCCCCCATAATCTTTAATCTTTTTTTTAAATGTAACACAACTACATCATCAAAAAATGCATTATCCACTGTTATTATGGACATATTTCCAATGCCCTAATCCCTTTGCACCTCTTCCAATTTCTTGCCTATTGTCTCCCCTTTGTGATTAGGAATTACAGTGAAACTAATAATCCTCTTTTGGTATTTCCATTTAGTATAAATAAAGTGAGTAATGATTGTCAAATAGTTCAAATTCTAAGTTGAAGTCTAGCAATCTGTGGTAAGGGCTACCCTAGCACATTCTGACTTAAAGACACTCTTGAACCTACCTTTTTCATCCATATACAATTGTAAACAATCCCTAGCTAATGTGAATCTTTATGGGACAGTAAATGAGGACTACAACTATGCACACAAGTGTTTAAAACCCTCACCCTCAACAACCATAAATGGTTGCTCATCTAAAATCACAAAAATAGCCAATGCCATTCTATAAGCTTCAGAATTAAATCCTTGGCTTGTAGCCACTAGACCATTAACTTGTTCACTCCTAAAGGTTAAAGTTGTTTGGTTATGGCCATTAATGACAACATGATGATATTTGGAACATTGTGCCAAATGACTAAATATATTAGAATTGTAATGTTTTTTTGGGTTACACAAATATCTCTTATCACGGTATTTACAAGTTGTTTTTTATTCCTATAATTCATTTTCAAGAAGAATGTTGAAGTGGTCCCAAGCTGCAGAAGTTTTCCTTTTTCCACTTGCATTTGGCTTCTGCTTTTTGGTTGGATTTTGGGGAGGAAGACTAGGGTTAGCTCCTGGAGCTACAACTGCAATTCCATTTGCGGCTTTTGGTTGCTCATTAGGTTGGGTTCCACCACCATTTCTTGTTGGTTGTGCAGAATTGGTGAGATTCTGAACCACTTGGGATGGTGTGGGTTGTGTCAGTTAATCAAGTATAGAAAATTAGAAATGATGTTTAGTTTGGACAAACAAGTGTGGCAAAAATACCTAAAAAGAGCTAACAATAGAAATGATGTCTTAGTTTGAACACACAAGTGTAGCAAGCAATAGTTTTCATAAATCCACATTATCAAGATCAAAAGACAAAATGATAAATGTTACCAAATTACTGGTCTTTGTTCTCCTTTTATATAGTTGATTAACTGGCCTTTATCTGAGTGAATATCCAAGCTGCTTCATAATTGGGAGATTCAATAAGATGGTAAAAAAACTAAGTGAGGAATTAAGTGGAAAAAACATTGAAAAAAAGGCAAACCAAACATTTATTCACTTTCACAAAGACAATTTAGTTATAAAAAAAAATATCACAATGTACATTGATATTTGACAGTAAAAATATTTTAAAAAATTGATATAATGACAAGCTAATATTTAAAAGATAATTCTAAGAATTTATTTACAACATATTTTATATATCGATTGAAACCTACTTTTTGAGCATATTTATCATTATTTCAACATATAATAAATTGTAAGTTTATTAAAAATGTAATATATATTTTGGTAAGCAATATTATCATCAAGTCACAACTTTTCAACTTGCTTCATGAACATATATGCGGGGTTAGAGTATAATTTAGAAACTATGTGTGTAGAGATTTGAAGGAATAAATGCTAATGTTAGTATGTAGTTTTTTTTTTTACAAGCAATAGCATCAACAAATACATTATTATTATTAGAGAGAAGAAAAACACAAAGCATAATGAAATGTTTAGACACAAACCTCTTCTTTTTCAAACGCCAAAAGTCAAACTCAAAGTCAACATAATCCCACCATGGATCTATAGGGGCAACGAATTTCAGATAAAAGAGAAGGTCACATTGCAATGTATTAGTATCACTAAAAACACAAAAAAACTAACTACATAACAAAAATTAAGAAGAAACAGAAAATGGAAGAAGTGAAATCATTGAGAAAGAAGAAGAAGAAGAAGAAGAAGAAGAAGAAGAAGGTGTTGTAAATGGAAGAAGAACATAATGAGGAGTGAGTAGAATTACCATATTGGAGAAAGGGGTGTGGCATTGAGGAATTTGAATATGAGAAGACCCTCACCATGTACAATGATCTATATGTCAAATCCTTTAGCAAACAACTGTGATTGTGATTTGTGAAGAAGAAGAATCTAATTTGCCCCCAATTTACTACTGAAAAACGAAAACATCATGTTCATGTGAAACTGCTAGGGTTTGTGTTGTCGTCGAAACTAAGAGCACAAGATCACAACTATTTAATGAAAGTATTTATAATTGGGTTTTTTAACATTCTAATTTTGTTGGTCAAGTTCAGGTAGCTTAGTTTGAAAATTACGGAACCTGCACCCAACCTCTTGAACCCATTTAAATCCGCATTTAGAACCTAGAAAACCGAGACCCATATCAAACTATCTACAAAAGCAAAATTGGTCTTAGTTAACTCGGGTTTCGGGCAGGCTGGTTATGGCTGCTTACCCTTAGTTAGGGAGTTATTTGGCATTAATTGTTATTTATTTCAATGAAAGCCTTTGATTTAAATTCAGAAACTTTATTTAATGTAGTCATAAGTTTTTTTGAAAGGAGAACATATGAAATTGGACATATGCAACTACATGAACCATTAGATAATAGTAAATCATTTGTTTATGTATGTATGTTAGTTTAGGGTCTGTTTTGTAGTGTTTGCTTTTATTAGTTATATCATACCATTTGAGTTTTTTCTTAATTTACGTATGGATATTTTTGTGTTGGTAACATAGATGGATAATTTTGAGAATGAATGATTTGTTAATTTGGATGATGACAACAATGTTAGTTTTAGTAACATGGACAATTCTAATGGAAGCGACATTGGATTGGATGCAGATGTTGACAATGAAGAAAAGGCTAAAGATGTTGATTGCATAGGATTTAAATACAAAAATTTAAAGGATTTCACAATAGATGACATTACATCCATGGAGTTTTCATGTGATATGATGCATATAAATTTTATACTGCTTATGCCAAATCCCTTGGATTTGGGATTAGAAAACACAATGTAGATTATGATATGAATCATAATATTATAATGTGTCAATTTGTATGCATCAAAAAAGGTTTAAGGGACAAAAAATTTGATGAGGGACAACAAGAAAGAGTATCACTGATCTCTTACTCATACAAATTGCAAAGCTAAGTTGCGCGTAAAGATGAATAAAAGTATGTCTAAATGGATTGTCATGTCTTACGTGGAAGGTCATACCCATCAATTGTGTTGTTCAAACTATGTGCCATTAATTCCAGCGCACCATGGCATGTCTAATGTTGACAAAGCTTAGGTGGATTCGTTGCATGCCCAAGGTGTTAGAGCATGTCAGATAATGGGTTACATGATGGATCAATATAGGGTTCATGTAGGTCTTGGTTTCAACAAGAAAGACTCGTTCAACTATATTGAGCAGCAAAAGCATGTTAAAATCAAGGATGGTTATGTACGTGCTTTGTTAATTTATCTTCAGGGTAAGGCAGATAATGATGCTATGTTTTTTGCTAAATACATGCTGATAGAAGATGGTAAATTGAATCACATTTTTTCGGTTGATGTTACTAGTAGGATTGATCATAAATGTTTTGGAGATGTGATTGTGTTCGATAGCACATACAAGAAGAATAAATACAAAAAGTCATTGGTAATATTTTTAGGTAAAAATCATCATGCATAACTTGTGATATTTGGTTGTTCTCTTATGTCTAATGAAACTATTGAAACATACAAGTGGGTGTTGGAATCTTTTTTGGCTGCAATGTGCAACATACTTCCAAAAGCCATTTGTAACAGATGGTGATGATGTAATAAGGGAGGCGATCAAGCATATTTTTCCTAACACATATTGTAACGCCCCTGGTGGCTAACGTCTCGACAGCTCACACTCTACGACATTTCACACAGTGACACTTTACTCAACTCATTGTTGGTTAGAACCCTCAATAGGCAGTCCTTTCTGAGACTTCAATAATTTGTTTCGACTGCTTTCAGGATCAATAACTGTCCCCCACAAACAAACATGAAACTGCTTAAGTGATGGATTATCGAAAAGTATATGCATCTTGTTGATATAGGTAGTGTCAATTAATTTTTTTAAGTCGTCATCAATTGTATAGTTTCATAGGGGATATAGTGCATAATTCCTTTCTTCAACCTATTAACATGAAAAAAGGATGGATTTTACTCTTCTGTTGTGGTAATTTGAGTTTACAGTCTATATAACCCACTTGTTGCACACTGGTATTGAAATTATGGAAAGAAACCACCCTAAATTGAATAATTATAAAATTAAAAAAAAAAGATTTAACTAAATTACAAAAAGATCCCCCCCAAAAAACTTGAATCACAATGGGAGAGACCTTATTAAATGATGTGGTTACCTGAACCAAATGTAAGCATCCTATTAGACCACATCATAGGAGGTTTCAATACTTGTTGCAGAAAACAGACACCAAAGGAATGCCCTATCGAATAAGAATCATTTTTCTTAGGAGAGTCTTCATGAGTATGGGTCTAGGTCACTCGCGAATTTGAATTAACCAAAACCAACCCAAAGGTATTTAGTATGTTTAGGTTGAACCTAACTCAACTCATTTAAACCTATTGACTTTTAGGTTGAGTCATGGACTTTAATTTTTGAACTCATTGCCCCAACCTATGAATCCACTTTTTTTGTAATAAATTATTCTTATTTATATATATGTTTAAATTAAAAAACAAAATGTTATTATTGTCAAATTATTAGTCATAATTTTGGCTAGTAGGGAAAACACAATACACTTACACATGTTCATTTTCTCTCACATGTTTGAGATTAAGAGATGTTCATGGAATTTTATGAATTTGCTTTGGTTTTATTATTTTATATTAGCTTATAAATTTGGATAGATGATGTATACTTCCATCATGTTGTATGTTATTGGTTTTGGGCTGAATTTAGGTGCATTGCGAAATCACTTTGTAGGGACCTCGTTTGTTGAAGTTAGAACTTGTTTACTTTCAAAATTGGAAGGTCAAAATATTGTTTTATCAAAGTTGATAAAATTATGGATAAATTTTTCATGATAGTTGGATATCTACATTTTGATTTATAAATGTGAAAAGAAAAATTGTACATGCATTTGTTTACAAAAAAAAATGATCACTTATAACTTTCATAAAATGTTCTTAAAATACCAACAATGCCAAATCTCTCTATAATCCATGTTTTAGCTCAATGTTGATGTCCCTCAAGTCTGGTAGCAAAATGTTGTTGGTTATCCCCACTTGAGGAGTGAGTTAGTCCAACATGGTTTGTTCTATCTGTGAATCATTATTAACAAATCCAATGCCATTAGCTCCTCCGCCTACAACAACCATTTCCCTCCTTTGTTCAAATCTAGTTCTGCGAGCAATTTTTCGAGTCTCAGTTTTGTTCACGACTGTTGGTCTCTGAGATCGAGTTAGCATAAACCATCAACACAAGGAGAAGGATTAAAACACAACAAGCGAAGAAAAATTAGTAAATTAGAATAAATTTAACTTCAAAATTTTTAGAAATTAAGCAAACACAATTAAAACAAACAAAATAAAAAGAAGTAAAACATAAAATTGAAGAAAAATAAGATTGTGATCACTATAAACAAAAAATGTTCGGCTTACACAAAACCAATTATCCAAGAACTATGCAACTAGTCCCATCAATGATGCCAAGAACTTGATGTGTAAAATATGCTTGCTAAGGGCAAGCATATTTTATGTGATAGTTACAGTGAACCTAAGTTCAAATACTGTACCCAAAAGACTAACAACAATTCCCAAAATAACTTAATTTTTCAATAAATAAAGCAATTTTAATTTAATCAACAATTTGAGAAGAATTTGTTATCAATTATTTGTGGAAAAAGAAAGAATAGAGTAAGTAGACAATATAATGCAAGAATAATAATTTGAAAGCAAGCATTGAATTGTGATTTCAAGTATATTCCATTTCCCCCCGATTCTTATTCTAATGAAAACCCTAAATCACACATTAATTGCTAGCTACATCTTAAATTCACTAATTAGCCCTTGATCATGGTCTAATAATGTTATTTCCCTAATTCAATTATCAATTGGTCATAGACAAATTAAACTAGGGCAAAGGTTAATTAACAAAGAGGTAATCAACATTAACTTTATTGGGTACTCATATAACAAGTTTGGTCATACAAGTCATAAGATTCAACTTCTTCACAAGTCAATTAATCATAGGCAGATGGTTATTAACAAGCAATTAAAAACAATTTAGAGTGATCATTCCAAAATAACAATCAAAACAATGAAGAAGAAATAATTGACTAAATAACATCAAGATTTTCATTATAATCAGAATTGGGGTACAAGGCTATAGTTGCATCATAATCCAGGCCCTAAAAATTTAACTACTCTTGGTCATGATGAAGTAGAAAATTCCAATAACAAACAAAAAAATTACAAAAGAGGAGAAACTTTACAATGTTGAATCCTAATGATGGCCTCTATGTCCTCCCTAAACTAAGAGTCCCTTACAAAGAAGCTGATGCAATCCTACCCCGCAAGGGTATTTGATAGAAGACTCCAAGAGGATTGGGCTAGAGCTGTTAAAGAAGGCCTTGGGGTTCTCATGAATCCCAGGGTAGATTTCTGAGCCCATGGACCAAGGTTAGGTCCTCTCTTCTTTGTAAATATTAGAATAGATTTTTCCTTCTTTTAGGCCTTGTATTTTGGCCATTCTAGTAGTATAGGGTTTTAGCCTTGTATTTCAGGGCATTTTGAGTAGTCTTTGTATTAGGGACTTTTTTTTTATATATTTTCATGTATTTTGGCATGGGGGTGAGCTTAGCTATTATAGGGGGTGTGTGTAGCTAAGCTCTAGCTTCTTTAGGAATCTTCTCAAGGAAGCTTCTCAAGGAGGTGAGCTTAGTTATTAGAGGGGTGTGTGCAGCTAAGCTCTAGCTTCTCAAGGAAGCTTTCTCAAAGAAGTTTCTCAAGGAAGTTTTCTCAAGAAAGCTTCTCAAGGAAGCTACCTAGTCTATAAATAAAAGCATGTGTAACACTTGTTGTAACTTTGATGAATGAGAATATTGTGAGACATACTTCAAAGTTCCACTTCTCTCCCTCTTTTATTCCTTCAATTTCGTGCTCCCCCCTCTCTCTTTCTCTCCCTCTTTCTTTTCCTCCATTGAAGCATCCTTCCAAGCTTCTTATCCAAGGCTCATCTTGGTGGTGAAGCTCTTTCTTCCATGGCTTATTCCATACTGGATGGCGCCTCGTCTCACCTCTTCTCCTTTGTCTTTCGCTGCATCTCCATGGTGGAAAATCACCATTAAAGGACCTCATTGAGGTTCAAAGATCCAGCCTCCATAGAAGCCCCACAAGCAAGCTTCCATCAAGTGGTATCAGAGCACAAGAGCTTCAAGTAGGTGCTCCTTAAACCTCCATTAATTTTTTGCTTTACCTTCTCTTCCATTGTTGTTTCTTCATTTTTCTCCATGTATCTCTTCACATGTCTTTTTCTAAATGTTTTTAACATGATTATTTATAGTTTCCACCGATTAAACTTGCTATAGAAGCTAGATTTGATTTTCTATGGTTCACATTTCTTGTTCTTGTTCTTGAACCATGAATTGTGTTGAGTTTAGGTTCCTTTGAGTTTTGTCTTGTTATTTTTTGTGGCTGAAACCTAAACCATAAAATTCTAACAAAAATATTAAAGTAGAAGAAAACCTCAAAAATCTAGAGTGACTTGTTCACCTATTGTAGTTTTGTCATAGAAGTCATGTCTAGTCATGAAACTTGTCACATAAGATTTCTTATGTTGTGCTGAATTTTATTTTCTTGTTTCTTTGTCTAACTCATTTGTTCATGAGTGTATGAAATTCTTTTATTCTATTATTTGATTTGAGTCAAATCTTTCATGTTAATTAGTCCTTAACATGTTCATGCAAAATTCTTAGAGAGTCTTTGATTGTGAACCTTTTCTTGAACTTTTAGGTTTCCTTATGATTGTGTCTATTGTGAATTTGAGTTTTGGTGATTGAATTTCTGGCTGAAATGTTGATCCTAAGTGAATATTGAACTTCTAAAACAGTGGTAAACAATCCTAGTGAGTTCAACATATATAGGAAGGTTGAAAGTAAGCCCAATGCAATCAATATACCATGCTTAAAAAAAATCGCTGGTGTTGGCAGCTTGGACATACAAAGTTGTAAAAATTACTGAGAATTGGTTACTTTGAATTTTGAGCTGAAATTTTTACTGAATTTTCTAGAAATCTGAAAAAAATTTATAAAAAAAGAACCAGGTGATTTGGATAAAAGGAAAAAATAATAAAAATCACAAAATTTGGCAGAAAAAATCAGTATCCAGAAAAAAAAAAAGTGAAAAGGAAGTGAGCTTGTTGTTTTGGCTCAAAATTTATTCTATAATTGCTGCCTATGTTATACCAATCTTAGTTCTGAAATTTCAATAGGAAATTAGTGTGAAAACAAGTGCCAAAGCTAGAGGTTTGTTGAGTCTTTTTTTTTAGTTTTTTTACTCTACTCTAGAGTCATTCTAAGTTTCTCTTTGAGTCCTAACTTGCTTCTATGTCCTTTTCATTGCTTTAATTGTTGAATAATCCTTGAAAAAATGTCTTGTTAAAATTCCATTGTTTTAACTTTCATTTCATTTTTTGGTCTTTGGTTATTGCTTGTCTCTTTGTTTCCTTGTTTGCGAGTTTCCATATAGGGAATTGGAAAGGAGGATTGGTGTCATCCCTTGAAGAATTTGAGTCAAGAAGCAAGGGGCCAATCACCTTTTGAGCTATTGGACTAAGAAGCACTCCAAATTGAGTGAATCACCAAAGAGAGAAAAACCACCAAAATTGAGGACCTTTTTGCAATTTTGTAATTGACAATTTACTTTACTTTCATTGCTTTCAAATTTTGTAACAAAAAGGCCTTTCATTGGAAGTAAGTTGGGAGCCTCCAATAGGTCACCCTACTTCCCTTTGTGTGTAATAATTTTAGGCAATTTTCCCTTAGGATTGTGAGTGTTTTGTTGGGAACCTTAAATGTGGTCATCCAAACACTCTTAGGATTCGCCTAGTTTACATTTCTTGCTTACTTTCGTAGCTTATTTCTTTTACCTTCCATTGTCAAACTGCCTAGATAGCTTGCATTTTACCAATTAGTTTTTACCTTATCTTTCACACCTCTTTTAGTGTTTATTTTGGCTAGTTTCAACCATAGTTTCTTTTACCTTTTGTTTTCAAACCTCCAACAAGAAAGAACCACAACTTAGGAACCAACATGAGTCATCATTCATCTAGTGTTAATGGCAAGGGTACTAGTCATAAAGACCCTTTATCTAGAATCTTAGATGAGTTGAGTTCCCTCAAGTTATGGAAAGAAAAACAAGAGAGAAAAGAAAAAGGAAAAAAAAAGGGTGGAAGAAATAAGTCAAGATGAAAGAAAGAAAATAAGAGAGGAAGAAAGAAGAAAAATAATGAAAGAAATGAAAAGAGAAAAACATGTCTCCTATAGTAGTCATAACTCTTGCAAGAGCCTAAGTGAAGAACTTAGCGACTATTATGAAGGAAGGCATAGGTCACATCTTAGACCTCACTCCCAGAGGAGAGAAAAGGAAAGAAAGCCTCAAGAGGCTAACATTAACCTCTCATACTTCTATGAGAAGGACAATGTAGAGGCTAACTTAGATTGTGAAATAAGGGTAGAGCAACAACTTAAAAAGAAGTCTACTTCAAAATCTTATGGCTCACACTCTTATCCAAAGAAAGACCAAGGTCAAGGAATCTTAGGGGTGATACCTTCTAAGCCCAAAGATGATAAGGGGAAGATAATAGAAAAGCAAGCCCCTAAGGCTAGTATGCAAGAGAAGACTAGCTCTATAAAGTGCTTTAAATGTCTTGGAAGAGGACACATTACTTCTCAATGCCCCATCACGAAAACCATGATTATGAGGGGCCAAGACATTTATAGTAGCCAAGATGAGGCTACTACTTCACCTTCCTCTAATGAAAATGAAGAAGCAATAGGGGAAGAATCTAGGGAAGAAATCTATCCCCAAGAAGAAGGACAACCTTTAATGGTTAAGGAGGAGTGTAAGGAGGTAAGTGTCTCCTCCAAGAGGTTAGCTAAGAAGGAAAGTCATTTTGAAATAAAGACAAATATTAAAGAAACTTCCCCTCTTAGACAACCTCCACATCTTCTCCTTTGTAAAAAGACACGTGTTAGCACTGCCACACCTCTTGGGCTTGAGGTTATTCCCCAAGTAAAGGAGTTGTTGGATGAGGGTTTGGTTCGTAAGAGCTTAAATCCTTGTGCTTCGTTGGTGCCCAAAATAGGTATTATTAAGCACCGAATCCCTAAAATAAGTGATGTGATGAATGTGTTGAGTGTTGCAACCTTCTTTTGTAAAATCAATCATGCACACAACATCTTCATGATTCATGTACATAGGGACTCATTAGGTAGGTTTGTTCTTATTTTTGGTTTTAATACAAACTTAGGTGCTCATATGGGACACCTTAGGTTTGTCGTATTTTTTTGTAGGAATAATCAACACGAAAATATAGAAAAAGGTACGCTTTATTGCATTACTTTCCTTAATTTTTTAAATAGTGGTCAAGGGGTTCCCACAGACCCTAAGAGAATAAAGGCCATTCCTGGCCCACTCCACCAAGTATAAAGGAAATCTGGGGCTGCCATGACTTAACAAACTTTTACAAAAGGTTTGTCCCATATTTTTCTATACTTGTAGCACCACTCATTGAGTTGGTGAGGAACAATGTTCCCTCATGGGAAGATGTCCATGAAAGGGGTTTTCAGACCTTACCCTACTCTAACATACCCAACACCACTAATACATATGTTTTTATTCTTTTTACAGGTGTCGAGGGAAGGAGCCCAAAATATGAAGAACCTCGGGATTTCAGGTCAAATCCTTTCCAAGGTGGAGGGGATGATGCAATCCTACCCCACAAGGGTATTGGATAGAAGACTCTAAGAGGATTGGGCTAGAGCTGCTAAAGAAGGCCTTGGGGTTCTCATGAATCCCAGGGTAGATTTCTGAGCCCATGGACCAAGGTTGGATCCTCTCTTCTTTGTAAATATTAGAATAGATTTTTCCTTCTTTTAGGCCTTGTATTTTGGTCATTCTAGTAGTATAGGGTTTTAGCCTTGTATTTCAGGGCATTTTGAGTAGTCTTTGTATTAGGGACTTTTTTTTATATTTTCATGTATTTTGGCTTGGGGGTGAGCTTAGCTATTATAGGGGATGTGTGTAGCTAAGCTCTAGCTTCTTTAGGAATCTTCTCAAGGAAGCTTCTCAAGGAGGCGAGCTTAGTTATTAGAGGGGTGTGTGCAGCTAAGTTCTAGCTTTTCAAGGAAGTTTTCTCAAAGAAGCTTCTCAAGGAAGTTTTCTCAAGAAAGCTTCTCAAGGAAGCTACCTGGTCTATAAATAGAAGCATGTGTAACACTTGTTGTAACTTTGATGAATAAGAATCTTGTGAGACATACTTCAAAGTTTCACTTCTCTCCCTCTTTTATTCCTTCAATTTCGTGCTCCCCCCTCTCTCTTTCTCTCCCTCTTTCTTTTCCTCCATTGAAGCATCCTTCCAAGCTTCTTATCCAAGGCTCATCTTAGTGGTGAAGCTCCTTCTTCCATGGCTTATTCCCTACTGGATGACGCCTCCTCTCACCTCTTCTCCTTTGTCTTCCGCTGCATCTCCATGGTGGAAAATCACCATTAAAGGACCTCATTGAGGATCAAAGATCCTGCCTCCATAGAAGCCCCACAAGCAAGCTTCCATCAGAAGCCCTCCCACACAACTCTCAAATTAAAAAATTGAATAAATATCATATAATTGAGGGTTCCTATTTTCTATTTATAATGGCTTAAATGGAACTATCTCTGTAGCATCAGCACAACCTTGCGGGTTTGAGCATGACCATGGTCTTTTGGCAGCTAATTCAAGTTTCAAATTTTGCTTTCGAGTTCATTGGGTCAACACAATGTTGGTCCTAAGCACCATTGTCATGATTGGTGATGACGATGTTGATTATCTTTTTGTGGGAGTTGTACCACAGCAAGCTTGCCCTTAGCACAGTTGTGGTGGACTCAATACAACTGTGACGGATCCACCACGGTCTTTAGCACGGTTGTGCTTTTCAACAAAGTGACAAATTTGAGTGCAAAACTTGAACTTTTAAACTATTTAGCCTCTTAGAATATTTGTCTAACACTAACTTACACCAAATTGTGAGTTTTACTAACAAAAATATGCTAAAAAAACATTGTAAAATATATTCAAAACTCAGAGATATCATGCTTCACTATGGAGTATGAATTATCGATAACGTGGCTCACTTTAACTAAAACTTTAAATATTCATAGAGTACAACTACACAATAAGTGGAGATAATAACTTGAAGAAAATATAACAATTATTTGTTTTTATCATAATTCAATGACCCAAACACTATTACGAAAAGCACTTTCTACGTCTGTTATTAATCATCGTCGTAGAAAGTTTGCACCTTTTATGACAGTTTCCTAGAGAACCGTCTTAGAAAAAGATATCATTTTAAGACGGTTCTTAGGTAAAAATCGTCTTAGAAGGGTATCTTTTCAAGATAGTTCTTAGTTAAAAACCATCTTAGAAGGATACACATTCCAAGATGGTTTTTCAAAAAATCATCTTAAAATGTATTTTTTTATAAAAAAAATAAAATATATTAAGGATTCTAAGATGGTTTTTCAAAGAACCGTCTTAGAATGCATTTTTTTTTAAAAAAATAAAATATATTGACGATTCTAAGATGATTTTCTCAAAACACCGTCTTAGAATGTCATTCTAAGACGGTTTTTCAGATAACCGTCTTAGAATGTGTTTTTTTTTAAATAAAAAAATTCATATACATTAACGTCCTATATGATTTCTAAAAATTTTCATAAGCCATTTACCTTACACAATATAGACCATCACAAATTAATTATTTATTGGTTTAATGGTCTCAAGACTCTACTTGTTGAGAATGCTGATGCGATTTAATAATCCTAAATGCATTAATTTTACAATGCAAGTAAAGGCTGCATGGATCAAGTTTTTAAACAAAGCAATAGAAAATTGTATTTGGATTCTTAAAGTATTGAATTTTAGCCTATAACAAACTATATTTCGGATGACATAACCATTAGTAGTTTGGAGCAATTTCACAAAATCATTATTTTATATAAGCTCTTGACATAGCCACTTCATTTGTTAACTATAGACCATTGAATAATATATAGAGTGGACTAATACGATAAAGAATGGAATGCATACTTGCGGAATAAACCAGGCCATATAGAGTAGACTAATACTAACATGGCATTATTCCATTAAGAACTAAGCTAATAATTTAAATAAAGGAAATAAATTAAGCAACATTAAGATATTCTTTCCATGCTACCTAAATAACCACCATAGTTCCTATAGCAGTCGATTGCCACATGTGCAGCCCTTGGAGTTGGAGGTTCTCGAAAGGGAGTTATCCTACATGATATTTCCTTTATTAAGCATTGATGCAAAGTATACAATTCTATACAAGTAATAATTAAGTCTTAATGGAGGTGAGAAAGAATAACTTAGTTTTAAGCTCACCTAGACCATTTATTAGTCAAGACATCATAATAATGGACATGAGCTGTGGCACCAACTAAACCTGAAATGTAAACCATGTAACAAGATAAATTGTAAGCATAAAAACTATAACACTTAATTGTTAAAGCTATAGAACATATCATTTCATTCACAAAGAAGTTCCCTTAATAATATCAATATCAACTCTTCTTCAAAGGGAAAAATGCATAAATCTATATTAATTATTGTTTATTATGTGTTACTCCTTGCAGGAAGATACGCAAATGTAGCCAATTCTCAAATAATCAAGAATGTTTGCACCAAATCAAGTTTAGTTCCCTAGGTGCCAAATCAAGAATATTTGCTTACATGAATACACAAGTAGTTTAGTTCTTTCATTTTTGAATTGTTAGGAATTCACATGAATAAAGTTACCGACCATATATTTTCTTACATACACAAAGACATTAAAAAAAAAGACACATGGCACATACCGTTATACTAGCATCCAAGTGTGAAATATACATACACAAAGACATTAAAAAAAGACACATGGTACATACCGTTATACTAGCATCCAAGTGTGAAATTTACATGCACAAAGACATTAAAAGACAATACACATGGCACATACCGTTATGCTTGCATCCACAAGTGTGAATTGATTGAATTCCTGAAAAATACCTTTTCAAACATCTCAGGCTCCATTCTATACATTAGCGAGGGCAATATGAAAATCTTGATAAGCAAAGTTCTGGAACTTACCTCAAGGACTTCCATATTTGGACACTTTTGGATTAACAACAATGATCCTCTGTGTCTAGCATTGCATAGAAGAGATCCAATTTTTTTTTGTGCGACTACAAACATGAACACTATGGGCTACTCATTCTTTCTAATATATGTTAAACCTAATCGGCATAACTTTGTTGGTAATGATATAACAGAGTATTTTTCTGGTTCCCCATTGTAGGTGCTTCCACAAAACTCAATCTTAATTAAGGATATCGTTAGTTTTATAAAATTATTTTTCTATTTTGTTTATTTAATTTATTAATTTATAGAAAGGTGGGAATTTTTAGAAGCATGAAATTTGGAAGTGGAAATAAATGGAATCAAATGCAGATAAAGAAAGAGCAAAAACCTTTTTCTATCAACAAATAACAAATAGTTACTACTAATATTTTTCTGTCAAAAAGCCCAACAATTAGTTACTACTAATAACAATGTCTCAAAATAAAATACTATGAAGTTTGGTTATACAAATACACTAGAAAAAATTCTGAATGCAACCATTCCATGTATCAAAATGCTCAAGTTAACCCCACAGCTATCCTAGACTATATAATGGGAGGAAAAGAAATGTAAAGTAAAATAAAAGTTAAGAAAGGTCATTCCTTTTAAATGTAAAAACTGCAGCTTTGAGGCTTTAATTTGAGATAGGCACTCACCCCTACCTAGCAAAGGGAATACAACAATCAGTAATGTATTATGAGAGTAGTCATTTAATTGTGTGCAGCCAAAATGTAGGGGGACCCATTGACCCCTTCAATCATTACTTGAATTGTGTTATATAAATATATATATATATATATATATATATATATATATATATATATATATATATATCATCTTTTTAAAAAATTATATGTATATAACAAATTTCAAATTTTTATATTCTTTTTGTACAATGAATGTAAGAGAAAAGGTACATAATAAAATGAATATTGGGACAGAATGAAAAATAATAATATTATAAAAATATTGTATAAATAATATAATTCTTTTACAATTCTAATGTCATCAAATAGAGAGAAATAATTTAGATATGTTTTCAAAATAATATATCTATGTCCACAACAGTCACACTATTTTCATTTTCCCCGATCCTTTCATCCTTTCAACCTCTCTGCAACTTCCTTTAAAGTAATTTGAAACATGGCAACATGCTAAGGATTAAAATAACAACTCAAACTAGAAGCAATCATTACAAATTAATAGAATATAATAAAAAAAATGTGTTTGTTTAAAACCTTGCTTAGAAAGCAAAGGGAGAGCAATGATGGCATTTCATGAACTTAAAACCAATGGTCAAACAACATTTTACCAACTTGCTCTAGCACACAAAGATAAGAGATAACACGTCTTGAAGTCAAACTATACATGTCACTAATAGTAAAAAAAACAAGTTGAACTAAAATCCCACTTTTACATCTCCTATATATATAACTAACCTCATATGCAATAACCTGACAGGTTATGTGAAAACAATAAAGATGCAACAAAGCATAATGTACTTACAGTATTGTACTGGGAAACAACTTTTCTTTTTGATCCACAACCCTTCTTCTTTGCAAAAGAATTTGCTCTTCCCCATTCTCTTGTTCACCCATAGCCTAGCAACAAATATTCAAAGAATAATAACCACAAATCAACACGCATAAAAATTTATAACAAAAAAAAGAAGCAAAAGAGGGTTAAAAACTACAAGTGTGATGTCGTCCATTTTTTTAGTAGAAATCAAAGTTCAATTTGGCTTGAGTTAAAAGCTAATCCAATTTGTTAAACTATGTGCCATTAAGGTCAAGTGCCTCCTCACACTGCGCCTCCTCTTCCTTCATCCCAACTTCAATTAAATTCTCTTCCTCCTCCACCATTGTTTTCGATATAAGAGAGGTCCCATCATCTTTGACGTTTGCAGTCACTTCTTCCTCCAACTTAACTTCCTCTTTCGAGGCACACATGGTTCCGTAAAATAACTATTCAAATAAAGCTTACAATACATAACGCGTGTTACATTTAATCTAAAATACATTCCAAACGAAGCATAAACATCAAGAGCACGTTGAGTGTGAGTGTGACAGAGTGAGAGAAACATTTGCATTTTTCAATGTTTACTCTTTAAAAACAATTATCATCATCCGAGGAAGAAAGACAAGCACAGAAGAACATACCTTGTCTTCAAGGACCGAAGTTGGAGACTCCGTTGTAGAATCCTCAATCTTCAATTTGTTCTTCGCTTCCATTTCAAACCCTAAACGCAGAGCACAATCACCGAACAAAAACTTTAAAAATAAATAAATAATTTGTCTCGAGATCTCGTTGCAAATCTGCGATGCAAAAAACCTAAGAAGCGAAGGATGAGAAAGAAGAATGACGAGATCTACTTTCAGATCTGCAATGCCCAACATTGCAGTTGCTGTCAATACCAACACCAACCCGCACTGCCACTGTCGACGTCTAGATCGACACGAAGAAGACCAATGACAACCTGCACTCCCCCTCTATCTTCTTTCTCGTTCTTCGTCATCTTCAGTGTCATTGGTTGTTGTAAGAGAAATCGGTGACATGGAGGTGGTTGAGCTTTTGGTGCAGCGAAGGATCACATTCAAGGAGGTTGGTGGAGAGGTTGAGGGATTGAAGGTTGGAGTGGGAGGCGAGAAACAACATGTCATTGAGGGAGCCAAATAAGGTGTTTTGGGAGAGATCTAGGGAGGTTAATGTGAAGGCAAACTTGGAGTGGGAGAGAGGAGGCATGGTGGCGGGACTGGAGAGGTTTGTGGATTTTAGGGTGAATAAATACTACTGCTATAGAAAGAGAGAGTTAAAAACATGTGTGTTAAGTTTTTGTGCCCTTCAATGACGGTTTTAAATAACCGACGTAGACGATCTAATTTTGAAGACGGTCTCTTAAAAACCGATGTAAAAAACTTTTCATTATTTACAAAAATATCACCGCAATTTGTTTAACATCGTTTTCTCCTAAACCGGCATGGATATAGCAACGTAAAAGGAACTTTTTTTAATAGTGAAACCAAATCAAGTCAATCTTAATCAAATTGGTTGAACTTGTTTTCCAAAATTCAAACCAAACTAATCCAATATTAATAATTCCACTTTGATTTATACTAAGGCAATTGTTAAATGGACAAAACTTAGATACAACTCCTTATGTACTTTTGGTACATTTCTTGGAAACTTAATTTCCGAAACTAAATTTTCCAGAAATTAGTTTCATAATGTATTTGTTTCTCTCATGGCTTCCATGTCCGCTCCCACCCTCAACTTCCCAATACAGAAGCTCGCTATTCCTTTTCCCAAGCAAACGCCCTCACTCCATCCTTTCCCAAATATATTTTTACAACAAAAAGTATGCGCACATAATTTTGTTGTAGTTAAATTATTGTGTATTTTGTATAATCAAAACATATATTAAAACTGTCCGGCAACCAATTTGTTTTGCCAAGTGTCAATCATGGGAGCAATGAGGTCTATTTTTTTCATTTTCCTCTCTCAAATATTTTCTTCTCTGTTTTTTCCTTGGGCAAAACACTTCTTGCACATGTTGTTCTCTAGTTTGATGTATAAGAGTAAAAAAGTACCGATAAAGTGATATTTAAAAGGGTAAAAATGCTTATTACCCTTATGTCTTTATAAATTTCTGCTTATGGTTTTGATTTGTGTTCAAAGTTTCTGAAAACATCAATCTCTACAAACTACATGCTAACTTTAAATCGTTTGGTTTTCTAAAATGAATTGGCGGGGCATAATTTGTATTTTTCACATCTATGTATGCTCTTTAAGAAAGGTCCTAACTTAGATTAAATTTATAATTCATTCCATAATAATCGATGTTTAAGAAGAAAAAATAAATCCTAACATAATTATCATTTTAGTTTTTCAGTGTAATATTAATTTTTTTTACTTATATTTATTATAATATTAATGATGAATAATAAAATTAAAATAAATTAATGATGATAAAATTAATTTTGTAAAATTGTTATCTATTTATTGATTTTTTTAATTTATGTAAAAAAATTAGGACAACAATTATAATGAAACAAGGTGAATATTCCAAATCATCAAGTTTTTAAATTAAATGATAACTATTCACAAAAAAATTATAACTATTTTCAAAAGATTCATTTAAATCTGCATTATATACTTAATGGAGGCTATTTAACGATATTTAACAATGAAAAAACTTCACGCCACCATTTTATTTAAAAACTTACTGATAAGAATATTAGAAACTTTGATCTAAATTTTATCTTTTAAGAAGAACGGATTATATGGAATTGACTTTGTTTCTAATAGAATAACAAAAAGAAAAAAGAATCGATTAAAACTACTTAAGTCGTTTACACAAGCAACTGGTCATGCAAACATGCTAGAAATCTTTAGCTGGCCTGATTTTCACACTTGCATTTGTTAAGTTTGTGACAGCACAAAAATGAAAAAGATATTGGTATACAGTTCAAATAAAAGCAAACTATCATAAAAAAACTGGTCATGCAAACAAATGCTAGAAATCTTTAGCTAGCACAGTTTTCCCTTTTGCACTTGCAAAGTTTGTTACAGCACAAAAATTAAAAGTTATTGATATACAGTTCAAATATAAGCAAGTTTTCATATACGGATGAGGAAAAAAGTCCATGACAGAATCCTCCAATACCCACTCTTTTTTTTTTTTTTTAACTGCTCCATTGCCCAATCTGAATAACAACACAACTAGTGACTGTACTTCGTACGGAGATGGAAATTTGGATAACAATTATTTCGATGGATTGGCACCTGTACATTGAAATTGAAAGCGATATAACGTTACATCTCCAAATTAATGGGAAAAAAACATTACTGAAAACTACTACTATAAAGCATAGTTGTATAACTCCTAATCAGAAATCGACCTCATCACAAGATCAGATCTACTAGTCAGTAATTAAACCGTAGGTTAAGTTGTTGAACCGGAAAACCCAAAGAAATTTTTTAGTATACTTTTTAAAACCCTTTCATCCATTTTTTTAGTCAGAATAACATTGATGTAAAACATGATTATGATTATTTTTTACTGAAGAATTTGATTAATCACTTTTAGTAAAATCTTACCTTTTAATCATGTTCTTTCATCAACAAAACTTGAACCGGAAACATTAGTTAAAGAATCTGAATCCAGTTTCACTCATATCAACAATATATTGGTTTGTACTTTCATATATTTTGATCAACCAAAACAATTGTATAGTAGTTTCCTAATGTTCCAAAACCACCTTGGAACCTTCATTTGGACAAAAGCATGGGTCCAACCCTATAATTGTTTGATCCTGGCCCATTTGATATAGGGATCAAACCTCAATAAACATGCGGGAATCTCATCGCAGAAGCTTCAACCTCAATAAACATTGTCGAAAATTAAAAAATTATTTTACGGCAGCCACTATCCATTATCTACTTATCTTTTAATGTATCTCGCTCCTTGTATAATTAAATTCTTAAATAATACTATTGTTCTATAAGTAATGCCAAATGAACCCTTTTTAGAAACTCTAGTACCGAAGAAACTTCGTACTATCCTTTTGGTAACACTAACAAGTAATAGCCGATAAAAAATAATCACTGATCAGCAATTAAACTCCTCCCACCATTTGAAACATAATGAATTAATAATATTTATGAAACCAAACATAATATTTATGAAACATAACAAGTAATTACCAAACGTTGTTAAAACCATCGAAAAGGGTACAAAAACGTTCAAATCAACATAACACCACCACTAATAAATTGTTAAATTGCTAACATCCTTACTTTGCCAATTCAAATAGCAGGATTGATTGATAGAAAACTAACCATCTTTTTCTTCATCGATAGGCTCGGCTTTCCAAACAATATCCTTCAGCCCAGTAGCAAGATTTTTGTAGAACTGCAAAGAAAGAGAACTTAGTCCAAGCGAGCTAATGAAAAGGAAAAAAATGTTAAGCAAGAACACGTGTGGAAAAGGAGTTTTTATATTTATTAGCATTATTGCTATACGAGTACTAATAACACACTTTATTATTGGTTAAAATTTATTAAAAACTACAAAATTTAAGCCAATAATAGACCAATAGTAAGAGTATGTTGCCAACATTTATCTTGCTATAATAGCTGACAGATCGACTAACTGGTGAAAGCAGTGACACGATTCATATGTGGGAAACTAGGATAGTCCATGGCAGGCTACTCTTGAAACCAAAAGACAAGTAGTGATAATGTAGAGGTATTAATTTCACTCTCATGTACAAATACAAACATATTAGTTTGTGCATTAAACTTACCTTGTGAAATTCGAGAGTATCTCCTTCAGACTTTCGCAGCTCAACCATGTATAGTGAAGGGGCCACCTCTAAGATCTGGAAAGCAACACTTCAAGCATTAGAAAATAGTCCCAAGTCCTTAATACAAATAAACTTTGAAAACATATACCTCAGTGGCTACAGATAGATGACCTTTCCGTCCTGTCTTTTCACCTTGAATCTTTAACTGAAGTGCAGAATAAGATATGCAATTAGAATTAGAAACTTATTGCCAAGTTATTATTGCTAGAAATTAGCCTGGATATGTATATTGAGTTATTAACCAAAAAGACAAGTTATATAGTATAGATTTTTTTACCTTACAGTTGTTCTTCTTAACATCAAAACCCAGGGGTCCTGCAGCTTTCTCTATTTTTGAAATTATTTCATCTGCTGAACATTTGGATGTAAATCGTGTTTCCCTTTTAACTAGTCCCTAGTTGTCAAAAAAAAAAAAAATCAACTAACTTTAACCATTATATTCAAGAATTGCATTCTTAATTCATGCAAATTGTAAATCAACAAATAAAAAAACATGATTGTGTGAAAAGGGAAAATGAAAAATGAAAATAAAAGAAAATAGTTTTTTTTTTGTCTGTGAAATAATAAAAGAAAATAGTACTTGTGTGATCACAATATAATTTGATAAGTCCTCACAACTGACATTTTTTTTTTCATTTCCTTAACCCTTTCCATGTTAAATTTCTAGGATGCCAAGCTCTAATAAGAGAAAAGTATACAACTCATTTTCTTATAAAGACACGTACCATTTGCTTCTCAAAAAGACTACTAAGATTGAGGCCCTGAGATTTAGAGATAAGCTCAAAGGCATTCATAGTCACAGGTGCCACAGGTGCCATAGGTCCCTCTTCACGCCTCTCTACAACAAGATTTTGTGAATCCTGTGTACCAAACACAGTGAACATTGAGATAGAGGTTAGAGTCCAAAGCTGTGATGAACAAAATTTAGTCAATATTAACAGAAAAATCAAAAGCTTACCGTAGAATCACTGAAAATAGAATCTAAATCATCAAGACTAACATTAGCCTGTTCAAATACGGGAGGCTTATATCCCTTCTTGAACCAGTCATTCTCAATGACCTCAGCAAATGTAATCCGCTGTTTCATATTATTAAAAGAAAAGGAGATACAGGTTGTTTACATATTTGGTGAAATGGAGGTAAAAATAAGAGTATTTATTAAACACCAGATTAGTAGTGGAGTAGAATAAAATTAAACAAAGAAAACACAAGGTCATACAGTGGCAGGATTGGGATCAAGGATTTTGTTGATTAGCTTCTTTGCACTTGAAGAGAACCACGGAGGACATGTGAACTCGGCCTTGAAAATCTGTCAACCAAAATAGGGAAAGGAAAAAGAAACACAGAAGGCAGCACCTATCATGAAACAGAAAATATGGACTGTAATGAAGGAAAAAATGCACCAATTACTTCAATTTTTGTCATATCAGGCTTCAACTTAGCAATTTCCACAGAAACATGTAACTTAACTCCTCTCCGCAGGGAGTAGGGTATCATAGTGGCACTGGTAGTTGGTGTTAACAAAATACAATGCATTGCGAGAAGCAAAATATGCTAAAGGTCATTTTGATTCACAAAAGTCAATAAGCTGAATTTTGTAGACAGCTTCATTTATGCTTATTATCTAATTCATAAAGACTACCTAGTTTAACAAAGAAAATAAAATAAAATTATAAAAATGATATATCTGAATGTTGTGTGTAATACCCACATGCTCTCTGTTTATAAGCAAATAAGGAAATTAAGATACAAACAATCAATTAAATCACTAATTTCTTGTAATGGAATATTTCTATCTCTCTATAATGTAGCATCTTTCCGTATTGACATATAACAAACACACATATCAAACAAAAATAATTAGCATGCATGCATTGATGAGAATCCTTTAATAATTAATTAATGCACTGCTTCAATTCTTATTGATTCTAATCGACTGATCATAACGATAATAAATGTTTGAGAAGATCAAGTTGTAATGCTCTCCAACAGCTACAGCAGAATAATGTGAACCGAATTCAATCATGTGAACATAAAGAAATAGACTTGTAGTAAAGTTCACCTTTTTATATAAAGCTGATAGATTGGTTTCTTCAAAGGGCAAATAGCCAGCCATTAAAACAAAGAGAATAACACCACATGACCATAAATCTGCCTTTGCACCGTCATAACCTTTGTTGTTAATCACCTAGATGATAAGGAAGTAGTGATAAAAAGAAAAATAAAAGGTTCATGAGATAAAAAGTTATAGTAACAAGCATCAAAAGCTAATATACCTCTGGAGCAACATAATTCGGCGTACCGCATGTTGTGTGAAGTAGTCCATCTTCCTATTAACAATAGGATAATCAGTTGCCAATTGGACATGATCATATTTCCTCTTTTTTTAGAATCAAGTCAACATACTCACCCGAACTTGTTGAGGCAATGCACTCAATCCAAAATCTGATACTTTAAGCACTCCATTAGCATCCAGCAATAAATTCTCAGGCTTTAGTAGATAAAACAAAGGAGCTCGTTAAACTTTTATTCTTTTCCCTTCTGTCTCTCACTCACACACACACACACGTGATTAAGTATATACGTTTCCTCTTTAAGAATATATTCTTTCACTGAGAATGCATTACTAAATGTTCAGAAACCTTTAATTTGAGCCCTACACCAGCACTCTCTCTTTGAAAAGGGAAACAAAGGAAAAATGTGAATGGTGCAAGTGGTACACACCTTTAAGTCTCTATGGAAAACACCTCTACTATGACAGTAATCCACAGCACATATAAGCTGTTGAAAGTATTTTCTTGCTTCATCTTCTTTCAACCTCCCACTGCGTGCCTGGCTCAAGTTAATAGCAATAAAATCACCAAAATAGAAGAGTTATATAAAGACCAAGCTAATAAACAGGACTCTGATTTTCAGAAGAACATGGAAAAGATAAAAACTGCCTTACAATTTTATCAAACAGCTCCCCACCAGTCACAAATTCCAATACAATGTATATCTTTGTTTTGCTAGCCATTACCTACACAAGGATTAGTCATTTACAAAGCAGTTAGGAAAGACTGAAAGATACAAAATGTAAAGTACTTAAAAACAATCATTTACTGCCTTCTAACCTCATACATGCGTATGACATTTGGGTGTCTAATCAGTTTCATTGTTGATATTTCTCGTTTTATCTGCATATCAATGAACAGAAAATATCAGGAAAGACTAGAGTATCCATGCTTCATAGAAAACACTAAAAAGTATAGCAGAAGATAAGTTGTTTACACAGGATCTAGTATGGACATGCTACTCATGCTTAACTGTGGAGAGACTCACCAACAATGTTAGTGAAAATTTAACTCCACGATTTTGTTTTTCAATATCCCACTAAACACAGTATAAAAATCAAATCATTGGTCTTAATATATGTTACCAGTTACCAGTTACCACAACACTTAAAAAACAATAGTAAAGCAAGCTATACTATTAATAATTTTCTTATTAATAAGAATATGAGGCATATCGCATAATAAACTAAACAAATGCTTTATAAAACTAATCAGGATTAAATAAAACATAATTAATAATTGATGGAGACACTAGTGAGTTACTGTGCCTTTTGTCACTACCTGATTCTACAGTAATCTGTAAACCAACTTTAGACAGGACAGTTAGGACTCTGGAAATTCTTCTTTCAGTTTTTAGCTTACTTTGAGAAACCATTAACTGTTCCTTATTTACAACAAGCACATTAAAAATCCAAAGCTTCTTCTAAGTTTGAATCCACTGTTTGGAAAATGTACTTAGTAGCAGAATCATCGCAAATAACTTGTGGCAGAATGCAAATTTCTAGGCCCCTCACCAATATGTGACATGTGTACTGAGTAGAAGTAGTTCAGATTTCAGAAACAGTGAACTGTTTATATTGTGCTTTATAATGGATCAGTGGATGTGAGGAAGAACCTTATTTGTGGTTATATAAAGGTCTTACAATAAATAAGAACACTAAATTTGGTGACTATGCGCAGCTTATGCAATGCTTTGGTGTCTGTGATTGGAGCACAATGCTTCATTCACATTTTTAGGGTGTGCCTTTTTAATGGTTTTACACCTAAACCTGTTTGACTTTTTTTGTAGGACAGTAGGAGTCTTCATTTTTAGACATTCCAAATTGTACAAATATCTTATTACACCTCTCATTCTTTTAAAATATTTTTCTTCTCGCTGCCGTCTTCACTTTTTCATGTCTTTTGTTCATAGATTTTCCCTCTCAAACTGTTCTTTCCCCCTCTTTCATCTTTACACAAAAATAAACAAATCCAATAAAATTGACTATATACCCTAGTTTCTCCTAGTTTTCAATAAAATCATTTCAATGTAAATCTATGGCTCATTAATTTAGACAAATATCCCAATTTTATTTAATTTTATAAAAATCAATTCTACCCGTTTTACAAACAAATAAGCTCTCTATGTATTGGTGTACGTATATGGTATATCTACTTATTGTGTTTGTTTGGTTCTCCATATTCAAAGACAGAACACTGTACCAATAAAAAAAAGACAACAGTATCCATATAAGTCAAAGCATAGAAACTCTAACGCGCTCAGAAGACGACAAACTTCACTTTACACATAAGCTTGCAAACTCAACATCTGCTGATTTGACTTCAACATATATTAACTTAATTTCTTACGGTGTAAGAAAACAAAGACTCCACAAACGCGTGAACGCTTTTGCGGTTTCCAACAAACAAATAAAAACCCACAAAAAGACAATTCATATTCCGCAGAATGACCTCATCCATATTATATTAATACGCACTCATTAACCCCAAAACAAAAAAATAACAACAACAAGCACGCATAAAACACTGATAAAGAATTAAAACTATAATTGTTTTAAAAATTTAACTTATATTTATATATGCACTCTCCTTTCTGCTGCCCCGGTGTCTCGAGATTAAATTAATTAACATTAAATATCAATGTCATCAGAGTGGTCTGGCTGCATCGTTAACCCTGGTAGTCTTAAGTACTGGCTTTTACACGTTCTGACATCTGGTTTAGAATAATAGAGTAAATTAAACCCACAAATTTTTATAAGAAACTTTTATTGATACAACCAGCATAATTTTCAGTGCAAAACCTTTAATTTACCCAATTTCTAAACAATAATAAGAGCCTTCTTCTTCTGCTACTGCTAATAAATTATAAAGAGAATATGAGGTTTTTGTACATACACTTTTGTATCATATTTTATCCTTCTTATTATGATAATAATAATTCCCTATAACGTAATCCATACTGCTATCTTATCTTTCATTATTTCTCTTCTATTGTCTTATTTATTTAGTTTTTTAATCTTTTTTGTTGATAAATATTAATTATTAATTTTATTAATAGGAGAAATTCAAACTCCCGATCACTCTCTTCTTTCTTCAATCATCGCACCAATCTTATAGTTCCCTTTTTCTTTTTTCTCTATCTTGCTCTATTTTCCTATGATTACACTTTCCAAATCACTTACACATGTAAACACTCTTTTAGAGTGTTTTTGGCACAGGAAAAGAAGAGAAATAGAGAAAAGATTGGATTTAATTCAAATTATTTCTCATCTATTTACATATTCTCTTTTTCTATTTCCATGTCTCAATCAAACACATTCTTATTACACCCCACTCACTATTATTTAACTAATATCGATTTTGGTGTTACAAGGTTGGTCTCGCTATTATTTAACTAATATCGATTTTGGTGTTACAATGCAAGCTTTGTTGAATGGTAAAAAAAAAAAGGAAAAGATGTCAGATTTAATTCATCTACTAACAAAAAATTAATCATTAACAAGCCTTGATCAGAATGCTTTTTGGTTTTCAATTTTGAAATATTTGACCTAATTTCGCCTTTTTTTTTAATATGTTTTTGTTTTGAAATTACATTTTAAAACAAAAAAAATCAAAAATTAATAACCACACATAACATGACCTAAATCATTCTGAAATAATTAACAGCCACACCTAACATTTGTTTGTTAAAAAAATTAACCTACACTATTTCTTTTTTATTATTATTATTTGTTTTTAAAAAATAGCTAAACACAAAACACTTCTTATTTCTTTAATAATAATAAAAAGATCGAAAAAAGAGAAATGAAATTACCTGCGCAATCATTTTGTGTTTGAGTAGTTTCTCCTTGTCGAGAATCTTGATGGCGACGTTCTCTCTAGTTTCCACGTGCCTCGCGAATTTCACCTTGGCGAAATTGCCCTCGCCCAGCGTCCGACCCAGCTCGTACTTCCCCACACGGGTCCTGCTGCTCCCTCCGCCGCTGCTCCCCTGCCCCGATCGTGACGTCATCTCTCTCCCTTCCCTTTCTCTCTCTCTCTTCTCTCTTTCTCTCTCTATAATATATAAAATTAAATATTAGCTCCTCTTCTTCTTCAGTGGCTGCCACACACGCGACTTTGCCACCTTCATTTTCTTTCTCTTTCTCTTTCCTAACCTAACCGCGCCTTAGAAGAGACCGTTGACCGACGGATCTCGCCGATTCAATCGTGGCCGTTGAAAAGGGATAGGTGTGGTGAGCCGTTGACCGTTGGATCGAAGGAGGACTCCATCATCAATTCTGATCGATGAATAATAATCAGAGGAACGAACGAACGAGCGCGAAGAAGAGAAAAGAGGAAAATAAAATGAAGTTTCCAGGGAAATTAACAAGAAGCCTTTTAAATTAATTTTTTTTCCTCTCGCTAATAAGGAAAGGAAGTAACGTTGTGGATTTTGGGATTTTTCTTTTCCTTTTTTGGTTTGCTCTGGTTTGGTTTGAATCTGAAGAAAAAAAAAACGAAACGGAAAGTGTTTGTGTTGGAAGAGGAAAAGTAGAGGTGAACCAATGCACGAATGTGTTTGTTTTAGGTATTGTTGTGGTTTTTGTTTTCTTTTATATAATAAAATGACCGTCGTAAAAAGAAATGTTTTTTCCAGATTCATTTCTCGATAATACTATGAAATTTGTTCTTTTATTATCTCTAGCGTCATGACGCATGTTAACCACTTGCCTTTTAAACAGTGAGTCAATTGACTATCTCAACTTGTCCTTCATTGTGTCTATAATATGATATCAGCACGTTACACGTAATATTTCTATTTTTTTACTATATATTTAAAATACATAACTTATACACTAATTATGTCAAAAAAAATTATACACTATTAATATAAGAAGAAGGATATTTTTCTTCTATAGAATAATATAAAGAAGTTTTACATTGTTATTTTTTTTTTATAATGGATGAAAATTAAAATAAGAACCATGAAGCTGCCACAAGCAGGGATAATAAAAATGAAAAAACATTATTAATAGGAAAGAAAAAGTAGGACAAGGAATGGTGTCTCTATGGCATGATCGATGGCCATCTAAAGGAATTGTTTGTCATCTTTTCAATGATATCAACATTGTGAATGTCAATGTCAACACCAAAGACATTTGAAGAGATGGGGTTTGCTCTTGGAAGTGGAGGGTCTACTTATTAACGATGAAACACCTGATCTTGTTGTTTAGGGCCATACACCTGATGGCATCTACACTGCCTTGTTTGCTTACAGATGGCTTTCTAGAGCTCATGAATTCACTCTGGTTAATGAGAAGGGAGAGGTTGTTGGGTTTGGCCACTCCAAATTCCAGAAAATATCAAACACTTTGTTTGGCTTGTTGATCATCGAAGCATCCCAACAAATCTGTTTCGAACTAATCGCCATGTTGCCTTTGACTCTCTTTATTTCAGGTGTAGCAGCCAGGAAGAATCCTCTTAGTTTTCGCCTATATCGGCGGCTCATCTTAGTTCTTGCCTATATCGGCGGCATCTATGGAGGGGGGATATTAGGAAGTCCCACATCGCCTGCCTCAGTTCTTGGGGTGCAGCTTATATATTTATTGGACAACTTCACTTAGTATCAATTGGTTTTAAGATGAAATCTAACATGGTATCAGAGCCTATAGCCCGTCTTAGTTTTCTCCGCCATGTCGGCGGCTCTCTCCGCCATATCGGCGGCATCTGTGGAGGGGGGATGTTAGGAAGTTCCACATCGCCTGCCTCAGTCCTTGGGGTGCAGCTTATATATCTGTTGGATAACTTCACTTAGGGCCAATTGATTTTAAGTTGAAATCTAACAAATCCATTCTCCATCTTCTACGAGATTTCCCTAAATCGAAAGCCATCTAGGATTTAGTGTAACTGGACGTTTTTGACAACCCACCAGAGGCTGAGAGTGGCATTTGGATTAAAAAGCATGCAACCTCGGTGAATGGCTCTCTCTTTGCAGAAACAGTTTGGTGGATTTGGAAGGCTAGGAACGAGAAAATTTTTTCGTCCAACTTCCTTGCCTCATTTGGTTCTTCGCAACAGAATTTTTGCTCTTACCGATACTATTTCCCGAATGTTCCCCAATCATCTATCTCCAAACCGCAAAGGATGGTTCGATGGCTTGCTCCGGGAAATTCATTGTTTAAACTCAACACTGATGGTTAGGCTTGTGGAAGATAATTGAACCGCTCGAATTTATAATATAATTGAACGGAATTGATCCAGAAAAAAACCCAAACCAGATTTTTAAAATCCAAACTGAACACTGTTTAAAACCGGTTTAGTTAGCTAAACTAGTTTTGTGAGGTAGTTATCACTATTCGGATAGTCAAGGCACTTAGTAACTTACTCAGTTATAGCTATTTGGATAGTTATACACTTATACTCATTCAGACATTCACTCGTTCATTGTCACTCATTGCTTAAGCCTTTTCTCTCTCTCTCTCTCTCTCTCTCTCTCTCGTGTTGCCCTTCCATCATCAGTGAAGCTATCTCTCTAGTGTCATCGTAGCTCTCTCTGTCTCCAGTGTTGCCCTTCCATTGTCTGCATTGAGGCTATCTATTTGGTGTCGCCACTTCTATAGCCACTATCGGCGTCGCTCAAGGATCTCTCTTCAGTGTCATCGCTTTTGTAGCTACCGTTGGCATCGCTCAAGGCTCTCTCTCTCTTTCTTTCTCTCTCTCTCTCTCTCTCTCTCTCTCTCTCTCTCCAGTGTCGCTGCTTTTGTAGCCATCGTCGGCATCACTCAAGGCTCTTTCTCTCTTATGTCGTTGCTTCTATGGCCACCTTCAACATTGCGAATTGGTAATCCTCCATTTTTTGTGGATTTTGCTTTCATACTAGAGACTAGAAGTTTTTGCCATTGTGCCAAGCAAAAAATTCGACCTTTATGCTATGCTACTTAATAATTTTTCTCTTCATGTTATGCTACTTAATAATTTGTTTGGAAAAGAGCCCACATTCAGTTTCTTTGTTCTGTCTTAGTTTAGCCTTTGTGTCGCATTTCACACCACTAAAAAATATACTTTTAACATTGATGTTAACAAAAACACGATGACATTTTTGTAAATAAAAGGACTTTGTTAACATCTTGTGAAAACCGATGTGGTGCCTATCTTTTAACATTGATTTTGATCAAAATTGATCTTATTTTTTGCTTGTTAACATTGGTTTTGATCAAAATTGATGTTGGTTGATGTGCGTTAACAATGGTTATTAAAAAACTAACGTTGTGCTTTATCTACAATTATGCACAAACCTCTTTGCTTCACATTTCTCTCACTTGTTCCTCGTTGAAACTCTTCCTCTTCATCACCCTCTCGTTGTCACTCTCTTCTCAAACTCGTTTCTCGTTGAAACCATTGAAGACTCATTATGAACATTATATTGAAGACTTTCTTCTCTTCATCTTCTTCTTCTTGGCCCAACCCTCATTGTCACCATTTGCTTTGCTTCATGGTCACGCTTTGCTTTGCCATCGTCATTGTTGTTGTCATCTCTTTTTGCTTTTTGTCATGCTTTGCCTCTTGGTATGATGCTGATAATGACCTCCATTGTTGTGCTCTTTAACCCTCATGATCCATATCCAGATTGGAGCATCTTACGCTTCCATCATGAACCCAAGCCACATGTGACATCAATTTTTCTAAATAATGCATCACTCTACAACTAGTGGCCTCTATGAGGGCCAGGAGAAGTATTATTGCGATAAGCAATTAAAAAAAATGGTGAACTCCCCATATGCTTTTGGATCATTCTCTTCAAAATGTTTGACAATGGAAATGGATGATAAAGGACTTGAAGAATGGGAACTCTCAAAAAGTACTCAACTTTTTTGTGTCAAAGAGAAGCCTTAAGCCATCATTATTACCTTCGGTAATCCATGATTTGTGGTCACTTTTGAACAAGTAATTCAACTTTAATTTTACTATTATCATTATTATGATGCAAAATTGAAAGTTTGAGTTAAGGGAGAACATTTGTAGCACTAGTGTGGTAGGAAGAAAGTGAGTTGTAGTGCAATGCTATGGACAAGTAATCAAGATAAGAAATTTAGGTAGAAAGTTAGAGAAGGGATTTTTGCATATCTTTTTTTTATTACAATAAAGAAAAGGTAAGAAAGAAAGTGTCTTATGTTCTAATTTATGGCTACCACTTTTATATATAAAAGAACTTATAAATTTCACTGCTATTGTACCAACACTTAAATTTGTATGGAGATATGTGGACTATGTTGTTACTTCTCATTCTATCGGCCTACGTATTCTCTGCCTTTGGACCACACTAGTTGTTTGCTTAGATACCTGAAGTCATTTTTTTTTTCTTTGGGTACAATGTCAATTATTTTATATACTAATCTTATATTGTTATTATTATTCTTTTATAGTTTTATGCCTACCACATTTGAGAAGACCAGTTTTTGTGCAACTAAAAGGACCATATTTTATGGTGTTCACATATTTTAATTAGTCTGTAACATCCCCCCTCCCCCAAAAAAATGGATGAAGTTGTATATATCTAATTTTTTTTAGATCTTATGATTTGAGTCTCATGTGTTATGACCCTAAACATGTTCAAGTCATTGGGAAAGAAGAACAAAATCAAAGCTCTATTCAAATTGGAATTTCAGGCAACTTAGACAGGTGAGTAAGACAAATACAAGAACAAATCCTCAGAGTTTAGTTACTACTAAATCTAAAAATAGGGTCTAGCCTAGTTTAAAACTTACACAGTATGGCATATTTGTTTTAGTAGAAGAGTTTGACAGTTTATGTAGTGAGGGGAAGTATCAATTTATCATATACAAAAACCAATGTACAGATTCTGTAGATAGTGTTTTTTACCTTGTTCTATGTGTCTCTTTTTTTTTTATCAGATGTCGAAGATGAAAAAGAATTCAATAATGGTATCTTTGGTGCAACAGTTGTAATTCCACACTATCCTTTACTCAATTAGAATGTTGGTTTCAAAGTCTAATCTTTGTGGGCTCTTGTAGGGTCCTCAAGATTTGGCATTGTTGGGGAAGCCTCAATTGATTTTGGGGATTTTGTGGTCAAAATCGAGCCAATGACTATTTATCTACCCCTAAAGTTTTCCAATTTAGGAAAAGTTATACATGTTAGTACTCTTTATCTCCTTCCCTACCTTGCTTCTTGTCTCACTTTCAATTCTCAACAAACATTGTCTAATGCCATCACAAATCTAGGAGATTAGCTCTAACTCCATTTTACTACTATCTGGTTTTGGTTCCTTTGAAAATTAAATGAAAGTGATGAATTTTATCATAGAAAAGGAATTACTTGTAATTCTTTTATGTTACTATTTTAAACCTTTTATACAATTATAAAATTTCACTTGCAAGAGTAAATGGTCGTTTCTTATTTATTTCTTTTTTTTTTCTTCTGGTTTTATTTTTAAGGAAACTAAGTACTTAATGATCTGTGAAAGTTGGAACACTATATGAAGAAAGGAAGAGAAATGGGCTGGTTATTGTCTCCTACCAACTATATGGTCAAGCTAGTTCCTACTAAGCAAAACAGTTCCAATGGTGGGATTTTTAAGGTATTGTTCATTTGAGATATGATATGAAAGGGTGGACTATTTTAAACATCAAATTGCAATAAAATAAGAGAGTCATCTACTTCAAACAAAAAATGACCCTAAAATCTCATGCAGACATCCACATGAATCTTCCAACACTTCAGAAGTTGGACTTTATGTTAGACACTAGACGATCCATCACTAGACAACCTAGACATCTCTTATGGTTTTGATGAAAACAAAAATATAAATTTGTGTTAACCACCTTATTACGTGTAAGTCAACAGGTTTGATGACTGGAAGCAACACCAAGTGAGACTTATCCATTAATGGATACCTCCTCTACTGGAAGCAGAAAGTATTTGTCCAATCCATCCAAACAACGATTGGAATAAATCACTCTATTTGAATTATCAATTTATTCCAGTTTATATGATTTTGTTTAAAAGGAACATATATGTTATATCCTTTCATACATATAATGGTCATATTGAGTTATGAATGACAAATATGGAAAGTCCTAATCATATTAGACATAAACGCACAATATTTGCTTATTTTAGGAAATAAGATCAATTTGCACAACAATCATAACATTTAAATCCAAAGATACTCTCCATAATTATGAGTGTCTCTCTACCTATAAAGATGACATTAAAGATTGAAGAACATTGATGAACACATAAAAAGACAAGAGTTGTGTATAAAGAAATGAGAGAAAAGAAAGACATTTTGTTAAGAAACACATTAAGCTTATGAGAGCTCATCCTTTGTAGTATACAAAGTATTAGTGAAAGATAAGAACCTTATTGTATATCTACTCTTCGAGTGTTGTAAAGAATCTTTGATTTTGTATCAAACTTTTGTTTGTGAAATCCAAGAGTGGCTTAGTGACAAAATAATACTTGGGTGTTCTTAGATTTAGGGGGAGTCTAAGGGTTGTGCCAGAAGTGGCTTTGAGAGTACTTGTTAGTCATAAGTGGCAGGAAAGAATACTTGTTTTAATCAAGTTTGATTAGTGGAATCCTTTAATGGTCGGTAAAGAAGAACTAGGCATAACTTAGGTTGAGTGAACCAATATAAAATGAAGTATTTTTACTACTCTTCATTAGCTTATTAAAGTATTTCATTGTCCATTATTGACACACTCTGCACACAAGGTTTTTAATGAAAGACAAGTTTTAAACCTCATTGTACGACAGTCCACCTTTAGTCATTGGATGAAGGTTTTTATAAATTTGTTTATTATAACATCTTTCATTTCAAAAAGGTTTTATATTTTGACTAACACACTATTCATTAGCTTATTGTATGTCACATTGTGAATACTTTTAGTCATCAAAATTTGGAACTTTGTTTCAACTGACTTCCTAGGCTACTACATCATTTTTGGTTGACAGGAGGCACTAAATTCAATGATCAATATGGAGTTTTGGTATGCAAAGGGAGGAAGCTAGGCAGAAGGGAGGGACACAAATGCACAACATAGCAAATGATGGTGGCTTCCACCACCCCAAGTACCAAAAAGTGGTCTTGCTGACATTTGATGTTGATAGTATGTGTGTTATATTCGTAGACACTTCAAATCTTGTTCAATACCTCAATGACTATTTCAAGTTTATCCATATTATGTAGTCATTTGAAAAAAAATTGGGCATTTTTGTTCCATCTTATATTATAATTCACTTATTTGTAATTCAGTGTCTCACATTGATTTTTCATTTTTTTTTATCATTTTTCACTTAAGAATGTTCATTTTTTTACCCCTTTAATGCATGACTTATGTTGGGTTTGAATGCTTTGGGGATCTTGATATAAGTAAGGAAATATTAGTTATTGTGTGATTTTGTGTTTCTCTGTATACTCAATAATCTAGGATCAAAAGGCAATAAACAGGTACTAACATCTTAAATTTTTCTTTATGTTTCCAAATATAATGATAGGGATTAAAGAAACTCTTAGCAATGTATGCTTAGCTTTTTTTTTTTCATCAAATTTTAACTCATAACCTACTACTTCTTTCTTAGTATTTGGAATTGTGGACTTTTAATTTCATAATTTCTCCAATGTTGTTGTTATATATATTATCTAACTTGAAATAATTCTGCATTTGTAGCACGGGTAGATATAAAATGGATGGATACTTGTATAATTTTCTTGACGAGCCTAAGATACTGATGATTGGACTTTATGACTAAGAGGGAGAACCACATACTTCTAGGTATTGAGCTGAAAGAGATCTATTATCCAAATTTTGTCACTATTACACTAGTTTTTATTGATTATAGATATGTTATGCTATGACTTAGTAGCAAGCCACTTTATTCTATATATTATCATTTTAACTCTTTCCAAAATTCTAGTAGAGGTAATTAGTGACTTATCTAGAATTGTTTGTGTAAGCATATATATCATACTTAGAACTATACTTTTAATAGTTTTGTACATTTATTAGTTTTTATGCATAGAATAAATATTTTTGTTGAAAGTGTTTGGGTCTGTTTTGAATTTGTAGGTTGGGTTCATTGTGAAACAAAATAAATCTTTAAAAAATGCACTTAATTTCTACATCGGTTGTGGCTACAACTGATGTAGAAAGGTGTTTTCAACATTAGTTTTTGATCCGTTGTTGAAAGTTGCTCACTTTGAACAACAGTTGATTCAACACCGGTTCTAAACCAATGCTAAAAGTTCTCCAGAATTGATGTTGAAGGCTTTTTTGGTAGTAGTGTCACTTGCTTAATAGAATGCTAAGTCTATGGTGTTGGTGACTATATGGGTGTGAACACATGAAACTCTAATCCATGTTTATGCAAAGGTCAATGGAATCTATTGAGTTCACTAATTTTCACTAAATGATATCAATAATACTAATTGAAATTTAACAGTAATAAAACCAAAAAGGGAGTATTATTGAAGAAACAATGATAACTAAATGACAAAATGAAACTAACAAGAATCATTGAAAATAGGTTTCATTAATTATTTGCATCTATACCAAAATTACAATATTTATGTTTTAGTTCCTATGAATATTTATGTTTTTCTTTTGAGTGAATATGCATTTTGGTCCTTGTCTTTGTTGCCATTTTGCACATTAGTCCCTATCTTTTTTAAATGTAAAAAATAGTCCTTATCTTTGCATAAGTTTTGCAAAATAGTTATTCCGTTAAATTTTAAAGTAACATCGTTAGTGAGGTGCATTGTTGTCAATTTTAGAGCCATATGGACTATCCAACATGGCACTAAAGTATGACCATGACCACCCAGCCCCACTTTTATTTCCATTTCTCAGCAAACTCCAAAGTCTTCTTCACTTCCCTTTGCCTATTCACTCTTTTTTTTTATCGCAAAGCTTTCTCCCTCTCTCTCTTTCAATTTCTACGTCTTCTTTTTCAGATTCTCTCCACCACAATCCCTTCTTCTACACTCTTCTTTGCCTCGAAATTGCCGCTGAGAATGTTCACCACCACCACGTTCATGACCTCTCCTACATGACATCCAACCACACGTCCTCCATGGTGGTTTCCATTTTAGGGAAGGGTGAGAGTAGACGCGATGGACACCATTTTCGAATCATCTTCTCCTCGTAATGGTCACAAATCTGGTTAGGACAATTGCACTTGCAGCGCTGTGAGTGAGTGAGTGATAGGGAAACAAAGAAGAAAGTAGAGAGAGAGTGAAAGACAAAGAATAGGTCGATGCCGCACAAAGCGACCAGAAAGGGCTGCGATGGTGGCTCATGAAGTTTTCTGGCGACAAATGTTTTCCCCTTTTCTTATATTTTTTCCCTTTGTTTGTTGTCTCTTTGGTTGCATATTGTAATGGTGGTTTTATTTTTAGCAAATGGTTACAATGAGGATGAGTTGATTTTTTTTAAAATATGTAAAGCTATAAAAAATTTGATGCAAAACAAAAACAATAAACACTAAAAAATTAATGTTTTTTGTAGTTGTTATGAGTTCAAACTTTGTCAAAGTCTACAGACAACACTGTTTGAAATTCCTTTCACTTTTTGGTTTTTTTTCTTGAATAAAAATTAGATTGATTGTCAAATAAAGTGGGAGGATTTTATTTTTTAGAATAAGTAAATGTGAGAATGACAACATTGCAGGTTGCAAAAGAGAGAGGGGATTATATAAAAGATAAAGGAGAAGACTATAATCAAAAAGAGAAAATAATAAAAGATAAAGGAAGAGGGAAAGCGGTGTAAAACAAAAGAGGCAGAGGGAAGTGAAGAAGACTTTGGAGTTTGCTGAGAAATGGAAATAAAAGTGGGGCTGGGTGGTCATGGTCATACTTTAGTGCCACGTTGGATAGTCCATGTGGCACTAAAGTTGCCAACAATACACCTCACTAATGGTGTTACTTTAAAATTTAACGGAAGGACTATTTTGCAAAACTTATGCAAAGATAAGGACTATTTTTTACATTTCAAAAAGATAGGAACTAATGTGCAAAATGACTACAAAGACAAGGACCAAAATGCCTATTCACTCTTTTTCTTTTCTTTCTTTTTTTTTCTTTTTCTTTTGCTTCTATGTATTTGAATGACTGACTACTTTCTTCTTCTTCTTTTCTTTTCCCCCCCCCAATAATTAAACAATAGAATCTAAGGTTACTCAACCTTTTTCAATAAGTTGTGTCTTTGGTAAGCCTTCTTCGCCTTTATGTTTATTTTGGATTTTTACCTGTCCTACAGTTACTGGGAGTCTAAACTCTAAAATCTATTTTCTCAAATTAAAACATCTCTTAACCTTTCATTATCCCTTTTATGTATAAACTGGTGGACTATGCTGGGAAGTACCTTTAGGTAGAAGGGACTCACTAGGTGCAAGCATAAATGGCTAACTCCAATAACAACATCTCAACCCCGAACAACACATTCCAAACCATTCTAACTAAATTCAACCTTCAAGGGCTTGATCTAGTTGCTCTATCAGGTACACACTCCTTAAACTTTTCTATTTCTAGACTTTTGTGTTCAGGTCTAGTTATGGTTAAATTTTGATGTCTATGGTTTGCACTTGCAGAATCTATCATTTGATTTATATACTGAACATAACCCTCTATAATTGTATGGAATGTGAATTATATAATTATTTTATGGAACATTATTCTCTTGTGCCAAGTTGTTTGTTTCTGTTATTGGATATGCGTGGTGGCAATTAGTTGCTCAATTTACCTTTCTTAATTGGTGCCTATTACATTTTTTCTTCTTTATTTTCCTTTTGCATTCATTTGCAAGCTCTAGTTTTCAAATGCAGAATATCTATATGGTTGAGCAAAATAAAGCTTTCGCCTCTAATACAACAAAATATTTAGTTGAGCAAAACCAAATGTTACCTCCTCATTCTGAAGTGTGTAAAAACTAATCTAATGTATGGGATCACTTCATAGAGGAGCCAGAGCCTAACTTAGAAAAGAAAGCTAGATGTAACTATTGTGAAGGTTTGATCAAATTCGAGAATAGAGCAATTGCTATGTGGAATCATTTAGACAGATGCAACAAAAAAGCAGGAAATGTGAGTAAGAAGCAAAAAATCAACTTCATCCATGACAAATGCTTTTTCTCCTTCATTGGCAAAGGTTAGAATTGAGCCACAAGCAATTCAGATTGCAATTATCAAAATGTTTATTGCAATGGAGCTCCATTTTCGAATGTATCAAGCATGCAACTTTTCTTGAATTTTTAGCATTGTAGCACCATCTCATATTTTTTTCACACACTACACTTGCACGTGATATTTTCAAACTTTGGGATACTAAAAAGGAAAGGCTGAAGAATTCTATTTCCCAACATGTTATAGGGTTTGCCTCACTGTTAACACGTGGACTTCATCTCAAAATTTAAGTTATATGTTTATGACAACTCATTTCATTGACAACAATGGGAACTTGCAAAAGAAAGTGTTAAATTTTTGTCAAGTCTCAAGTCACACATGAAAGACTATGGCTAAGAAGATTGAACAATGCTTGAGTAGTTGGGGGCTGAACCGTGTTCTTACTTTGACAGTGGATAGTGCCACATCCGATGATGTTGCAATCTCACTCTTCAAGAAAAGGCTAACATCGTGGAATAGTTTGATTATGAATGGAGATTATGTTCACATGCATTGTTGTGCGTAATCTTGAATTTGATTGTGGGAGATGGGTTGAAAGATAAAAATGGATTTTGTTTGTAAAATTTGTGTTGCAGTCAAATACGTAAGATCTTCTTTTTCTTGATTGGCTAACTTCAAGAAATATGTTACAAACCAAAACACTAATTTTAAAGGTCTTCTTTTCTTAGATGTGGAAACCAAATGGGATTCCACCTACTTAATGTTGGACGCTGCATTAAAGCAATGAAAGGCATTTGAAGAGTTTGAAATGGAAGATATGAAATATGTTGATGAGTTATGAAATGGGGGTGGTGTTCCTATATCTAAAGATTAAGAATTTGTGAGTGCAATCTTTCCATTTTTGAAATTGTTTTATAATTCTACTTTGTGCATATTCGGTTCGATTTATGTGACTAGCAATGTGTACATGTTTGAGGCCTTTGGATTTGGAAGGAAGATAAAACAAATGTGTACTTCCAAGGATGTGAGTGTAAAAAAGATGGCTGAAGCAATGAAGAAAAAATATGATGCGTATCAAGGTGTTCCTAATTGTCTAAATATGTTTTTATTAATTGCTCTTATGTTGCATCCAAGATACAAATTGTAATTCTTGCATTGGTTGTTTACTAAAAATTTTAGTAGTGAAGTTGCATCTGTGTTGAAAAAAAAAGTGGAATTGCACCTGTGTTGAAAAAAAAAGTGGAATCCAAGATGAAATCACTTTTTGAAGAGTACTAAGGTGGGACAAATGATTTTGAAGCTAACTCACAAGAAGCTCATCTTAATGAAAGAGGTAGTGATGATCCTTATGGTTTCAACCAATTTTTCCAAACAACCGAATCTAGTAGAACTGAACTAAATATTTACTTAGATGAAGCTTTAGAACCGAGTCAAGGAGATTTTGATGTTTTGAGTTGGTGGAAACTAAACTCGAGTTGATTTTCAATTCTATCAAACATGGCAAGAGATTTGCTTGTCATACCCGTATCTACCGTAGCCTTTGAATATGCCTTTTGTACCAAAGGAACGAGTTATTGATCTACATCGTAGTTCTCCCACATCATGAATGGTGGAAGCACTCATTTGCACGCAAGATTGGCTCAAGAGAACAAATTTACCATTGTCTTCAAATGAAAATGAGTTTTTTGAGATACTTGAGCAATTTAAACAAGGTAACAATATTTTTTTCAAATTCATTCTTGTATTATGCAATTTTTGTAAATTAATGTTGCTTTTCTTCATTTTGCAGAAACTGTACCTCACAAGACGTAACTTATTCAGCCACATCCATTGCACTTGATGACGAATGAAGAATGGAGATTTTTTTTTTGTAGTTATTAGGATTATTATATATCTATTTGCAATTAAACTTTAGAGATTTAATCATGGTGCATGCTTATTTTGACTACTTTGTAATTAAACTGAAGTTGGTTGTTCTGGTAGGTCTCTTTTGAGTATCATAGTTTGTGGCTGCTATTTATGAATTTCACAAATTGCATTGGATAAGTTGGTTGTTCTGGTAGGTATTTTTTTTATGTTTGCTTTAGTTTTTGTCAATGAAGTCTTTGTCACATTTGAAAGCATTGGATAAGTTGTGATTTTTTTTTTGGGGTGTAGGTTGAAATGTATAATTGAATGAAAATGAAATACTTTATGAAAAACTATATATTTTTTTATTGATGAATGAAAATGAATGTAGGATGAAAAAGATTTAATAGTGGAAAACAATAAATAAAAAAAACTGGTTTTAAAAGCGGTTTATGAAACTAGATTGGATTTCAAAACTGGTTCAAAACCAGTTTGGTTGTAAAACTGGAACAAAATTGGTTTAATTTTTAAAAATCGGTTAAAAAATGGTTTAACTAACCAGTTCGGTAAAGTGGGTCAACTATTTGGATTAAAACTCAAACCTGTTAAACCGGTTCAATTTGGTTGGGGTCAATTTTTTTGGATATCAGATCCATGCACATTCCTACTATGGTAGTATGTTTGGTAGTCCTAGAAAAATAGGTTTTGGTGGTGTTATTCGGTGATTCTCATGGTGCATGGATTTTCATCTACTTTGGTTCTTGTGGTGTGGCTTCTAATACTCTTGCAGAGCTTCGAGCCATCTATCACGATCTAATCATTTTTTGGCTTAGAGGTATCCGACTTTTGGTTTGCGAATCAGACTTGCTTTGTGCTCTTCAATTCATCAAGAATAGAGTGCATACTACTCATCATTTTTATTTGATAGTTGCCAAGATCAAATAATTGTGGTGGTAGGATTGGAATCTCCATTTCAAGAGTAATCTGAAGGAGGGGAACCAGGTTGTTGATTCTCTAGCAAATAATGGTGCTCAAGGAATGAACTATTTGGTTATCCTAGACCAATGCCCAGATAGTGTTAAGCCCAATAGCTTCTAGTTGATGCTTCAGGAGTATTGTTCCTAAGGCCTTAGTTGTTTGTTTTTTCTTTTTCTGTTTTTTGTATTACTTTTCCTCAGCATAAAAAAAAAGAGTAAAGAAACAATTTGACTTATGTCCTAAGTTGGCAAGAAAATCTACACAACTATTAGCTTCTAGCATGAACGTGAATAATAGAGGCACTCAAATCTTGGTTATTTAGCATGGAAGATAACTCCTAAACCATTCGATTCAGTCTTTGAGACCTTATCACTCCATATTGGATCATATGAAAAAACCAACAAATCCATTTCAAAACTAACTATATGAAGATTCATTTTTTTTTGCTAACTTCATACATTGGTTCAAACCCCAGAGCTTGACCCAAAGAGAGTTACACATACCTATGTTAGAGTTGAAACAAGGGATGACTCTATCATATGAATCTCTGATAAGGCCACCACAACATGTTAGCCTTGAAGACAAAGAGGGGGGGGGGGGGGGGGAGAGGGGTCCAAGCAATGGCCACCTCAATTTTGTGTTTGAGGGGAAAGATTTTTGTCACGGTCTGTTTGGATATGTTTCACTTAAGCAACCACCTATTGCAACAACCCAATAGGCAAGATTGTTTGGTTTGAAAAAAACCAATTTATTTCTATCCATCCATAAGTGGTAAATGGTCAGCCTAAAGAAGCTAGACCACAATCCTGCAACTCGTATGATTTCCTTAGTGTTAAGGTTCCAAATAATCCATTCTTGCAAACCAATATTTTTTTCCCAAACACTAGAAGAAATCATGGTAGACCAAAATTACAGTATATCCTCACAATCTCAGATAGTATGCATAATAGTTTCAGTCCCCATTTACATCTTGGACAACTGTCATCATTTGCCATGTGATGGAATTTTCTTTCTTCATTCGTCAAAAGCCTTTCATGCATAAGTTTCCACATAAATAAGCATATTATTTATGGTCCATCATACTTCCAAACACGTTTCGCTTTAGTTATTAGTCAATTCAATTAAGAATGAAAAATCCCAAAGAGAAAACGTCCGATTGATTTTTCGCTTTATTTTACTAAAAATGTATTTTTTGATTATTATATTATTATTTTACCTCTTTTTTGATTTCCAACGTGGTTACGACACGATCGAACGGTCGGAATTCATTTTAAACGAAATTAACGGATGATACAATTCAAATGATCGGCGAAAATTTATTTTATTTTTAGATTAGGCGAGAAATGACTTAAATAAATGACTGAAGCACGTCAAAAGGGGGTATAGAAAGCGAATGGAAATGAAAATAAAAATACATGAAACAAAATGTGGACCACCACGAGTACATAGAATGAATTGAAAAGCTCGGTTTGAGGTACTTACCCGTTGAAGACTGAAGAAAACGAAGAACGAACGATGAATGTTGAAGAACGGTCGAGAATCTTCGCGTAATTACTCACGAAAACGTTACGGAAGCGCCTCGGCTTGGATTTTCTTCACGGAAATAATTTTCCTCAGCCATTTCGAGAGAATAAGAAGTGCCAAGAAGGCTGAACCCCTTCTCCCTTCACTCCTCCCCCTATTTATAGCAAAATAGGGGAGGAGCTTGCCACCCAGCTCGCCCAGGCGAGCGAGTTGCTTCCTCCAGAAGCAACAGCCTTCTAGAGGAAGAATCTGGAAGGCCCAAGTGGGCCTGATTGCTATTTGTACCCCCTTTTTTACTGAATGCACCCCTTTACCTTTTTTGGTAATTCTTTTTCCGTAACGTTACGAAACTTTACGAATTTCATAACGATACTTATTTTCCTTCCGCAAGGTTACGAATCCTTACGGATTATGTATTTACTCTTTTTTAGCTTTCGAAGAAGTTACGAAAACTCACGGATTGCGAAAAACACCTCCTTTCGATTTCCGTCACATTACGGAATTTTCACGGATCGCGTAAGCCTGCTTCCTTTTGATTTTCGGCACGTCTCAGGACTTCACATATTGTGCAACAAAGGGTGCCAAGTATCTCGAAGCGGCCAATCAAAGGTTGTATATCATCAAATAATAATCCCCGGACGAAATTAGGGTATGACAGTTGCCCCTCTTTACTTACCTCTTATCGGAGATAAAAGAAAAGCAAAGATAAGACACTGATTTCGTCCGTCCTACCCTTTCTGTGATGACGATTCTCGTCTCTACTCCTTCTTTTTTTGTTGTACAACACAAAACAAAATACAAACAACAACAAGAACAACGAATATAATATACATATACACATATACACATGTTTGGCGAAGGAACCGATCCGGAAAATAACAGAAAAACATATTTCCCAGTCACCAGAGGCTCCGCGCTTGATAATGGAGGACACATGAACAGCGCTAGGCAATGACATTCATGGGTCTCCGAATAAAAGTGGAGAATGGAGAATTGGCGAACAGCGCTAGGCAATGACATTCGCGGGGCTCCAGACTCGAAGGTGGAGGACACATGAACAGCGCTGGGCAATGACATTCATGGGGCTCCGAAAAAAAGTGGAGAATGGAGGATTGCACTAGAGGGTCCACACTTAGGCAATCATGAAGCATAGCTCCAAACTCGAAGGTGGAGGACACATGAACAGCGCTAGGCAATGATATTCATGGGGCTTCGAAAAAAGTGGAGAATGGAGGATTGCACTTGAGGGTCCACACTTAGGCAATCATGAAGCATAGCTCCAAACTCGAAGGTGGAGGACACATGAACAGCGCTAGGCAATGACATTCATGGGGCTCCGGAAAAAGTGGTTTGTTGGCAGGACCGAACGGTCCACCGGGTTTTTTTACCTGAAAGGCAAACATGCTTTCTGTAAAGAAAAATAAATCATTCGCGAGAGCACCATATCTTAGAGAAACAATATACTTGTGCCAAGGGTAATCTTCCTTGTAACCGAGAATGAAGGGCAGGATGTCAACTTTTAGCTTTTAAATGAACACGCAGGGGAAACATCGGGCTAAGTTGAAAATAAATCACTCAGTGTATAAAACTCACAAGGCAAGTGTTTTATCCTATTCCCAAACCATAACTGCACCATGATTGTATTTTTCACACGACTTCCTATCGAATCAAAGATCAAACGTACGATCACGGACCAATAGGATTTTCTCGAGGGTAGTGTTTTTTGGAGAGGAAGTTGGGTGTTTCGGTCTTTTCCTCTTTGTTCAGGTGGGGTGGGATATCGCCAGTCGAGAACGACCTTGAATGGCAATCTGAAAGGAAGAGACACCAAAAATGGGTTTTCCTTTGCCGGCATTCACTTACCCTGCCGAAAATTTATCTGGTCTGAAGATCTTCCGTTCTCTCTCTTCCATTGATTGAGAATTGCTTCTTTTCCATTTTTACTTCCTTTCGACCTTTGATCGGGAATCCTTCTCTTTCTTTCTTTTTTATTGTTCTTTTCTTTATTTTCATCTTTTTCTTTTTCTTTCTTTCCATTTCTTCCTTTTCTTTCTTTTCACTTCCCTTTCCTCATCCCTTTCTTTTGGGAAATCGGGTTTTAGCATTCTATTCGCTCTCCCTTGAGGAGATTCCGCTGTCCTTTGCTTCGGGGAAGGAATGAGGATTCTTTTTTATAGGCCAATGTTCAAAAAGGTCTAAGGTTGTGTTTCAATGGGGTCTTTTATCGTGGGAACCCAATCTTGATATCTGGGGCGAATCAAATTTGGGTGTCAAGGTGTCGATTTCGGGCTGAACTTCCATATTGTTCCATAAGGCACGCGTGACAATGATGATTTGAAAACAACGTGCAAAATTAGTCATGGCTACAGCCAGGTGGGCACTCAAGCATCCCGTTTATGGCATTGTGATACTACGGTTGGGAATTTACACAAACAGACCCAACGTTTCCCAATTATATTCTTTTATCAGTTCAATGAATTCATCCATTCTTATCTCGGTTATTCCGGAAAATAAACTCTTAGTATCAGTTCAATGAAGATACGTTTGCTCTTTACGAATGATTTATACTTCTGAACTATAACATGTCGACCTTCGCGGTCTTTCTTTCTTTTTCCTTTTTCTTTCATTTTTATATATTCACAAAATTATATACCTATGGTCCTTTATGAAGAAATTTTCTTTTGTATATCTACACTCTTACTTTTTCTGTCTATGCATTGGAACTCTCTTTCCTTACGTCACACGGTCAAACCCTATTTACATTCAAAGATCTTTTTCGTTTTTCTCCAACACACACTTATGGTTCATACAAAAGTTTCTTTATATATACTCATTCACACACACAAGACTCCCTCTACACGTATTTTTTTTATAAAAAAACCCTTCTATGCACATTTTCCCTTTTCCTTATATACGCAGACATTTATTCACTACACTTCTCTTCTTTTTTATCATGATTTTGGTTCATTTTATTTTTAGGACGACGTTCCTAAAATAAGAAATTCTACGCGATTCCGGAATCTCTACAAACATTATTGACAACAACGAAACAAGTACCGATGTAACAACTCAAACGATATGTATGTACAAAACAAAAGTCAATCAACACGAAACAAACGTTAGTCCCTTAGTCAAACAAAAATAAGATGATATGTAACAGGAAAAAAATGGAAACAAAAAGAAATATGGATCAATGGATCTCCCAATCATGTGGCCCCGCTCCCTCCTAAGAAGTCAAGTAAATCGGTCATCTCCTCGTCCTCGCGGGCCTCATCTGCCTCGTCGGGAGCCTCTGCTGGTGCTTCTGCTGGCGCCTCTCCTGCCCGGGCCTCGGGCCAATCTCCAGGCCATGCGACCTCTGCCCTGAACTGGTCCGGAGTAAGGCACGGAAAAGAAGTAAAACCCTGGCTCTGCAGGTTGAGGCTCAACTGGTAAAGACAATCATGGGTTTGTACATGCGCCCGGTGGTTGGCCGCCTGCTGGCGAACCAAATGCCGCAAATATTGCTCCGTATCAAACGATCCAGCTGGGCTAGCTTGATGAGGTGGCAGCACATCTGCGGCCTGCGGAGCATCCCCCTGGGCCTGTCTCTGTGTGCAATACTTCTCAATAAAAGCTCGGGTGATGGGCGGCCGAATCACCTTGCTAGGTGCGACGGGGACTCCGAACGACTGGCAGAGTCCTGTGATCAAGGCGGGAAATCCCAGGGCCCTGTTGGACTTATCCGGGTCCAGAGGGTTCCTGGTAGGCGCCATACCTGCAAATAGATAGATGGCATCAGCGATTAACTAAGCCACGCGAATGCTCATCCGTGTCAGGATGGTGTACACCAGCTGACACTTCGGCAGGGGGAGGTCGAAATTATGATCGCTGGGCTGGATGTTGCTGAGCAGCAAAGTCATCCAGATCTGAGTCAAGGTGGTCATGTTCGTGCGCATGATCTGCACCCGTCTTCCAGCAGCAGTCCGGGCAAAATCCTTCCCCGGTATACATAGCAATTGGGCGATGGCCTCCTCATCGAACCCATCAGACCGGTTCCTCTTCTGGCCATACTCGCATTCCTGGCCCTCCTCCAGCACTAAAGGGTATCCCAGGAACTGGCTGAGAGCATCCTCATCGAACGGGATCCACTGACCCCTCACCCAGGATCGCATATCTCGCACGCCCTCCTCTGTAGGCCAAGCATTAGCATAAAATTCGAGGACTATGTCTGGGTCGAACTTGGCCATGGGGGTAACCAGTGATGTCCACTGCCGGCGAACTATCTCCTCCTGGAAGTCGGTATACTCGTCATCCCTGAGCTGGACGCGTCGCTCCCGGAGAAACGACCATCCCTTGATGGCCTCGAAGCGTTGCTGGTGCTCAGCACTCCTAAAATGGTGGCTGTCATATTCGGGAGCGGAACTGGTTCCTTCAGCCGCTTTATCCTTCCTAGATCTCTTTGAGGCAAGCTTCCTCGGGGCCATTTCCTACGAGAACAAACATTTAGAAGTTAGTTTTACAAGATAATTCTTATCTTAACGCAAAAAATGTCATGCTAATCCCTCCGGTTTAGAACGAACTCATGCGCACGTTTAAAGTAACACATTTACGCACATGCGTATGTGTAGAATATCCTACTATTTATATCAATATAGAGGCCATCCAACACATTGTAATTGTCATACATATATATTCATTTGAAAAGAACACACATTCTCACGCTCAAGGCATTGCGTCAAAATTTACACTTAACTATATCCTAAACATTTGCTATCACAAACTACCTACACACACTCGAAATATATATACCATACAAACTTTCATTGTTTCACTCATACTTATGCATATTGGCAAGCTATTTACATTATGCACATACTTGCATTCAAAAGGGAATCACGTGCTATCATACATTCATTTAGGAAGCGACCTCAATATTCCTTTACCCTTTGCAAAGAATTTCATGCCCCTTATATTTACCTATGCATACACACTATTGCAAGGTGTTTTCCACGCTACCTCTATGCAAAGTATCAAACATGGGGCAGCCCAAATTTGAGCAAAAACTCTCACAAGCAAGTCTTAATTTTCATGCTTTTCTAATTCTAAAACCAAATTTTGGATTCCTAGCCATAAGCATGTTTCCTTGCATTGAAGCTACAAGTTTGGGTTCCTAAGCTTGGAATTGCATTTGGGCACCTATTTTGAATCTCCTATGTTGTACCTACATATAAGAAACAGTCCCACTCTCCCAATTTTACAAAATCATATTCATATATCATTGGGGCATTTCACCGAGCACTTGGTGGGCGCATGTTTGGACATACATTGCAAGAGGATGGGGGCAATGTGGCATGCCACATTGCTTCAAAAAACAACACAGGCCTAAGGCCTTCTCACACCAATCCTCAACTCAACAAATCAAGCATCAAAGCAACCCAAAATTGCCTCACGAATATAAGCACGTTCTCACAATTTAGAGCCCCAAAAGATGAAGAAAACACATCAATGGGAAGCTAAAAACTCAAGGATTGAATACTTACTTGTTGGAGTGAGTAATAACACCAAAAATGAAAGCAAAAGGCAACCAAAAGTGGCTTGAGGGAGCAAAAACCGCAAGCCTTCGTGAGTCCTCTCTTTTAAATGAGGGGGGGGGGGGGGGGAAGTTTTTGGATACAAAAACGTTCCCCTCCCTCGTTTTTATATTTTGGAGTGCAGGGGTTGCTCGCCCAGGCGAGCTAACTTGTACCTTTTTTTTTTAAGGGTGCATTAACCATGCCTCCCCCCCCCCTCTTATGGGTTAGCGTTTTTCCTACTTGAACCTACTTAAGTTAAAATTAGGCGTCGATTACTTAAAAAACAAACAATAGTAGTAAAATACTACGAATTCAAAGGATACTGGACTGCCTTGCAGCGATGTTCTCCGCTGGCCCAGCGCCGGGAAGGGGTGACGATTGGTTGGTCGCAACCCTCCATTCGCCTCCATCCCTAAGTACCTGCAAGTAGGAAACAAACAATATGCGGCCAATCGTGACCGGTCATCGTCTTACCTTGGTTGATTTCTGCCATTGACTTGTCTTGACTTCTGACCGTGGCCTGAGACGATTCTGCTCCTTGCTATCACAAGATATGCATGTGCATGTGCATGTGCATGTATGAATGTTTCTAATGCGATGATTTTATTTTAGTGAAGGCTGGTTAGATTCAATTTTAAATAGGCGTTTGGGGCACCCCATACACCGAGCGAAGAGGGATCAAGTTATAACAAATCTAAAACACCAGGTTTGAAACCAAAGGGAGGACTGAAACCTCGCCCATCTTTTCTTCTCAAAGAAATGAGACAAATACAGTGAATGGGAATCCCTAGAGGAAACCAAGAAGAACGAGAAAAACTCAGAAATAAAAACATGCAACGGTCCTCTCGATTGCCCCAGACTTCAAGCGTAATATCGTTTAATTACATCGGAGTTCACGGGCGAGGGCATCTCCTCGCCATCCATGTGGGTGAGTATCAGAGCACCCCCAGAAAAAGCTCTTTTCACCACGAAAGGTCCTTCATAATTCGGGGCCCACTTGCCTCGATTATCTTTAACAGCATGGGACATTTTCTTCAGCACGAGGTCCCCCTCGTTGAACTTGCGCGGGCGTACCTTCTTGTCGAATGCGTTCTTTATCCTTCATTGATACAAACGCCCATGGCTCATGGCGGCCAAACGCTTACCTTCAATAAGATTGAGTTGGTCGTAGCGTGCTTGGGCCCACTCTGATTCTTCTAGGCCTGATTCCACCATTATCCTCTGAGAAGGAACCTCTACCTCAAATGGGAGCACTGCTTCCATCCCATAAACCAAGGAATACGGCGTTGCCCCAGTAGAAGTTCGTACCAAGGTTCTATATCCGTGCAGGGCGAAAGGCAACATCTGATGCCAATCTTTGTATGACACTGTCATCTTCTGAACAATCTTCTTAATATTTTTATTCGCAGCCTCTACAGCCCCATTCATCTTTGGCCGATAAGGGGTGGAGTTATGATGCTGGATCTTGAAATCCTCGCACATTTCCTGCATCATCTTGTTGTTCAGATTGGTGCCATTGTCAGTGATGATCTTCCTGGGGAGTCCGTATCGACAAATTAGCTCCCTCTTGATGAATCTGACTACCACACTCCTCGTGACATTAGTATAAGAAGCCGCTTCGACCCATTTGGTGAAGTAATCTATCGCCACAAGAATGAAGCGGTGACCGTTCGACGCTTTGGGTTTGATGGCCCCAATGACATCTATTCCCCACATGGAAAAAGGCCAAGGGGAAGACATAACATTCAGAGGATGTGGCGGAACATTGACATTGTCCGCGTATGCCTGACATTTATGACACTTCCTTACATGAGCGCAGCAATCGCTTTCCATGGTGAGCCAATAATAACCGGCCCTAAGGATTTTTCTGGCCATAGCATGCCCATTGGCATGTATCCCAAAGGAACCCTCGTGGATCTCCTCAATCATGAAATTCGCCTCTTTGGCATCTACGCATCGTAGGAGGGTCATGTCGTGATTTCGTTTGTACAGGATGGTACCACTTACAAAGAAACCAGTAGCCAATCTCCTCAACGTCCTTTTGTCATTGTCAGAAATCCCTGGTGGGTATTCTTTGTTCTCGACATACTGTTTGATGTCGAAATACCACGGTTTCCCATCTCGCTCTTCCTCTATTGCATAACAATATGCCGGTCTGCCTTGAGATTTGAATTCGATGTACGACAGATCCCCGTGTGGGGCAAGTTGAAACATGGATGCCAGGGTGGCTAATGCATCAGCCATTTGATTCTCTTCCCGAGGTATGTGGTGGAAGGAAATGTCGTCAAAGTATTTGGCTAACCTCAAGATGTGAGTTTGATAGGATATCAACTTCGGATCCCTTGTTTCCCATTCTTCTTTCAACTGGCGTATCACCAAAGCTGAGTCTTCATACACCTTGAGTAGTTTTACATCAAAATCAATGGCCGCCTGAACCCTGAGGGCGCATGCTTCATACTCGGCCATATTGTTGGTACAATCAAAACCTAGCCTAGCCGTGAAAGGAATACACTGATCATCCGGGGATACAAGGACTGCCCCTACTCCGTGGCCCAAAGCGTTAGATGCCCCATCGAAGCAAACAATCCATTTGTCTATGTCCTCGTGCGTCCGCTTCTCTTCAAACAGGGTCATGATATCTTCATCTGGGAACTCGAGGTGCATCGGCCGATAATCCTGGAGGGGTTGCTATGCCAAATAATCCGCTAAGGCACTTCCCTTTACCTCCTTTTTGGTGACGTAAACAATATCGAATTCAGATAATAGTACCTGCCACCTAGCGATTCGTCCCGTGAGGGCCGGTTTCTCAAAGATGTATTTCACGGGATCCATTTTGGAAATAAGCCACGTGGTATGGCTGAGCATATACTGCCTAAGTCGATGTGATGCCCATACCAGAGCACAACACGTCCTTTTCAGCATTGAGTAATTCATCTCACATGCGGTAAACTTCTTGCTCAGATAGTAGATGGCTTGCTGCTTTTTCCCAGAATCATCATGCTGACCCAACACGCACCCCATAGACTCATCCAACACGGTCATGTACAGGAAAAGAGGTCTTCCTGTTACAGGTGGCATGAGTATCGGGGGATTTGCGAGACTCTGTTTGATCTTCTCGAAGGCCTCTTGGCAGTCACTGTTCCACAGGACTGCCTGGTTCTTACGTAATAGCTTGAAAATGGGCTCACAGGTAGGGGTGAGTTGCGAGATAAATCTCGCGATATAATTCAACCTGCCCAAGAACCCCCGAACCTGCTTCTCCGTGTGTGGTTCCGGCATTTCAAGGATGGCCTTCACATTCTCGGGATCTATCTCTATCCCTTTCTGACTTACGATAAATCCTAGCAACTTCCTCGACTTTACCCCAAAGGTGCATTTGGTTGGGTTTAGTTTTAATTAGTATTTCCACAACCTTCCAAACAGCTTACGCAGATTGACAAGGTGTTTGTCCTCAGTCCGAGACTTGGCAATCATGTCATCTACGTAGACCTCTATTTCCTTATGCATCATATCATGGAACAACCCTACCATGGCACGCTGATAGGTTACCCCAGCATTTTTCAGCCCGAAGGCCATCACTTTATAGCAGAATGTCCCCCATAGGATGACGAAAGTGGTCTTCTCTACATCTTCGGGTGCCATCTTTATTTTATTATACCCCGAGAAACCATCCATAAATGAGAAAAGGGCGAATTTGGTTGTATTATCTACCAATATATCAATGTGTGGCAGGGGAAAATTGTCTTTAGGACTGCCTCGGTTCAAGTCCCGGTAGTCTACACACATTTGAACCTTGCCGTCCTTTTTCGAGACTGGGACAATGTTGGCCACCCACTCCGGGTACCATGCCACAGCTAAGAACCCTGCGTCAAATTGCTTCTTTACTTCTTCTTTAATTTTTAAAGACATCTCGGGTCTCATTCTTCATAACTTTTGCTTAACCGAGGAAGACCCAGGATTCAAAGGCAACTTATGCTGCACAATGTCGGAATCCAGACCGGGCATGTCTTGATATGACCACGCAAAGACATCTCGATACTCTTCAAGAAGGGTTATCAAGCCTTGGCGGATAGGCGCGGTCATACCGGTTCCTACCTTTACTTCTTTCTTTTCCTCCGTTGTCCCCAAGTTTACCAATTCGGTTTCTTCTTGGTGAGGCTTCATTTCACGTTCTTCCTGAGCGACCAACCTCTCCAACTCTTGTGACAGGACGTCCTCTTCCCCTTCCTCGTTTATCGTTTGGCTTATATCTCGATCGAAATCGATTGTCAAACCCTCGTTGTTAGGATCCTCAAAGTATCGACCCTCATATCTATACCAAACAAGACAAAAGAAACAAAAACATGCAAAATGATATGAGAAAAGGTGGAACTGCAAGAACAGATGAAACAAGATCTCTTTGTTTATTTAATAAGGTAGGTTTCACAAAACAAAAGAGAAAGGAAATCTATAGGCTCTAATTACATTGAATCAGCAGTATAGACTTCTGACTGGCTTATCACGCGCCAGTTCCCCACTTGGGAATCGGGGTGGCACAGTTGCACGAAATTTGGTGGGTCTTGAGGGAACTCCTCTTCTATTGCGGCCACCTCCTCCTCGGACACCATTCCAGCGCTGGTGAAACACTGGCTAATACGGCCGGGCCATACCCTATCCGCCCGAAGTCTTGACGGCACATTCCTCCTCCCCGGCATCCCGGGTTCATATCCTAATCCATATTTGTATGGATTTCCCTTGATATCGACCACGTCGGCATTCCCGAGGCCGTCCTTGCCTAGACCCTTTCCGGGCTCAAATCCGTTCCTGAGCATAACACGCGCCACCATTATGGCCGCGTTGGAGAGAGAAGGTAGCAACGGACTTGGTTCCACAGAGGCACAGCTTACCACCTCGAATGATTGGAAAGCCGTTTCCAATGATTCTTCTGCCGCTTCTACGTATGGGGCGGAGGAGGGGCAGCTCACTAACATATCCTCTTCACCCGACACTATCACTAAAAGTCTACCCACTGCGAACTTCAATTTCTTGTGAAGTGTTGAAGGGACCACTCCCAGCGCATGAATCCAAGGTCTTCCCATGAGGCAGCTATATGTGGGATTTATATCCATTACTTGAAACACCACATTGCAAGTGTGGGGGCCTATCTGAATGGGAATGTCGATTTCCCCCATCACTTCCCGTCGAGTACCATCAAAGGCTCGCACCACCATCGAGCTCGGTTTTAAACGTGACACACTAAAAGGAAGCTTTTCCAAAGTGGTCTTCGACATCACATTCAAACTTGATCCATTGTCGATAAGTACCTTTGCGACGACATGGTCCATACATCTCACCGACACATGTAGAGCCTTGTTGTGTCCTCTCCCCTCAGCGGGAATCTCTTCTTCCGCAAACGCGATATAATTGTTGGTGGTTATATGATTAACGATGCCTTTGAAACCCTCCACTGAGATATCATGTGCTACATGGGCATCGTTAAGGACCTTTATCAACAGCGTGCGATGAGGCTCGGAATTTATGAGCAGTTCAAGCAAAGAGATCCTTGCTGGAGTTTTATTCAGTTGCTCGACTACCTTAAACTCGCTTTGTTGGATGAGGCGGAGGAACTCATGGGCTTCTTCCAAAGTCACTGTTTTTCCTTGAAGACCCTCTTTCTTTTCAGCCCCTCTTACTACTGGAGGATCTACTTCTTTCGAGGGGGTGGCTACGTCTGTGGGCTCTTGGATCATGGGCGCTTTTCCCTTGGAGGGCAACTCCGTCGGGTGAGGGGAAGCGAACACCCGACCACTGCGGGTTATGCCACTGAGGCCGGTGATGTTGGTCACCTTAGCTGACAGGGAGTCAACTTCGGTCGCAACTCTTTCACTGAACGCGGGAGGGGTATACTTCCACGAAACGGCCTTATTACTTTGATATACAAATGGCGTTGGCTTGGGCGCTGTCCGGGGATACATGGGTGTGGAGCCGGTCCCTTTCCTAGTAAAACATATCACTAGGTCCTTGGGGGTTAGAGGAACCTTCTTCTCTTCCGACTGCATGCAAATTTGTGGTTCTTCCCTCCCTCCTATGGACACTTCAAGCTGCCTACAATCCATGAACCGCTGAAGCAATTCTTCCACCGCGGGGCAGGTTTCCATGTCATGCGACTCCCCGAGGTGAAACAAACATTCATCCCTTTCGTCTCCACCACGGGAGACCATGCACGCCGCTTGCAATGATTGATAGATGAAGCGTCTAGAAGTAGCCACCTCTCTTAATCTTTTTGCCCGTGATGGCCCATCCTCTTTGACGGCGTTCATGCTAGCCCCTCCATGACTAGTTAGCGGGTTGGTTTTAACATTTGGGCCTTCCTCCTGAAACGATAGCCAGCCGGCACTAATCAGGTGCTGCACCTTATACTTGAACGGGATGCAGGAGTCAATGTTGTGTCCGAGAACTCCACTATGGTACGCACACTTGGCACCCGGGTCATACCACTTGGGGTAGGGTGGCTGGAGGACCTTCCCGGGTATGGCCACCACCAAGTGATTCTCTAATAATGAAGGCCATAACTCGGAGTATGCCATGGGAATATGAGAGAAGTTATCTTTCGGGGGCGGGTGCTGTGCATATTTATAGCTCGCGCCGGGGGCTGTATTATTAACTAGCTGAGGAGCGGCTGGAGCTGTGCGTTGGGCCGACGCTCTTTCTGCTGCAGGTGGTCCTTTTACATGAGTCGGGAGGGAATTCCCGGCTCAGATTAAAAAATTTGGGGGATTGGGCTGTATGAGCTTTGGATATTTTGGGGTGCTTTCATCCACGTCGGGGCGGTGGTAACCGCGTGGGCGTCTCCTTCCTTTTTTCTCGCGCCCATTACTGGGGCTCTTCTGTTGTTATTGGGGGCCACATTGGAAGCATATTCGAACTTGCCTTTTCATAGTCTGAATTCAATCCTTTCTCCGGCGAAGACAAGATCCGCAAAGTTAGCTGGCATGTAGCCTATCAGCTTTTCATAGTAGAACGTGGGTAACGTATCTACCATAATTGTGATCATCTCCCTTTCCGTCATGGGCCGTACGACTTGGGCTGCGAGATCTCTCCATCTTTGGGCATATTCCTTAATGGACTCATGCTCTCGCTTAGTCATACTCTGAAGCTAGTTCCGATCGGGAGCCATATCCGTATTGTACTGGTACTGCCTAATGAAGGCAGTTGCCAAGTCCTTCCATGATCGGATCTGGGAAGCTTCCAGATTGGTATAGCATGCTACAGCTGCTACGGCCAAGCTGTCTTGAAAGAAATGGACCAACAACTTTTCGTCCGCAGAATACGCCCCCATTTTTTCGGCAATACATCCGAAGATGCCCTTTCGGACATGTCGTCCCTTTGTACTTATCAAAGTCCGGTACTTTGAACTTGGGAGGAATGACGATATTGGGTACGAGACATAAGTCCGCTAGATCCGAGAATGAGTGATTGCTGAGGCCCTCGACAGCTCTCAACCTCTCTTCAAGCGCCTCAATCTTTCCCTTATCTTCCACGAAGGGAACAGATTCTTTTACGGGTGTGGGTGAAATCGGGATATGGCGAACTATGTTTGGTTGGGGTAGTTCATGGGGGGACGGATCTTTGAGGTGGAGCAGGGGACCGAGATGGGTATCTCCTTCCTCATCTTCTTGCCCGGGATAGTCGTCATAAGGTGGGAGCTGCCCCTCGAAAGTAGGGGCTTGGCTTAAATCTTTCGGGGTGGCACGGGGAGTGAAGTCCGGAGGCAAGCCATAAGGATAAGCTTGCGGGCTATACCTTCGACCAAACACTACCGTGTTTCTGTCTCGGCCCGGATTTAAGGCGGGCTGCAACACCGGCTCTGCTTCCCTAACTGTACTGGAGGCGGTTGCCGTGGCTTTATCCTCTATAGTTTTCTGGAGTTTTAACATGACCTCCGAGATGGAAGCCATTTGATCTTTTAAGGCCGATAGATCGGCCTTCATCTGTTCCTGCACGCCCTCTTCATTATCCATTTTTCTGGATCGAGTGTTATAGGGGTGCCTTGGTGTTTTCTTAGTTATGATGAAATTCCTAAAGAAATAAACAACGGTGAGTATGCCACCAAAACATGAATATGCAAATGAATGATCGGAGCACTTGGATCCACCCCAAGGGTTTTTTAGATAACATGATGAGTTCAGAACTTCTCTTTTTATAAAAAGAACAAAGCTTTCATCTAGCCAAGATTGTACAAAGGTGTTACAAGAGAACCTAACGGTTTCTAATTATGTGGGCCATCAAATCTATCATGTGTTGACAGTAATTGATTAGCCCATGAATATCCTCGGGGGCCGTACACACTTCGGCCATGGCTTTTGCTTTGGCTAATAGACGCGGGAGGTCTTGACTTCCATTCAAGGTCAAGGCGAACCTATCCATCCACATAGTCGCTTCTTGATGCAATGCATCAATCACCCTCCCTCTTGCTTCTTTTTCGGCGTACACTTGTGCAAAATCCTCCACTAGCTTTTGTTCATGGGCCACAGACTGGTTCAACTCTTCCTTGTATTGCCCTATGATAGCTAGCATGCTTTGCTCCGTGGCTTCCAAGTGTTGAGCCAAACTCCTCTTGGATCTTGCTCACGCAGCTAACTCTTCTTTTAAGATCATGCCATGCACCCGTGACCGGTCTCTTTCCTCTCTTCGGAGCTTGAGCTCATTGTTGCTACCCCACAATGCTCCTCGGAATTTCTCTCGGCCATATTCCTCCTTGCGGGCCCTTTTAGTTTCTTGTTCAAGGGCTCTTGCAGTGGCCACGTTTTCCTTTTGTAACTCGGTGCACTCTTTCCGGATGTATGTAGCGGCTGATTTGAACTTCTCCTTGGCAAGTCTCGCCTTCCCTAGCTCTAATTTGAGAGTTTAGACTTCTTCATCTTCCTCCGGAGCTTCGAAGTTCTCCTCATTGATAACTTTCAATTTGGAGAGCCAATCTAACCCTCGCGTGTGAACTCTTAGCCATCCATGATAACCACCGATGACGCCATTTCGGATGCATCTAAGCTCCTTGTCTTTCTTCAATGGACTTCTCCACGCCTTGTGGACTCTTTGTATCACCTTGAGACTTTGCGCGCCTAGATCCCTCACAAGGAAAGGCAAGAGACTTTCTTCGGTTGGCGCTCCCCTCATGGGGTACCCTAGCTGTCTTATGGCGAGTGCGGGATTATAATTAATACAACCCCTAGTCCCTATCAATGGAACATTAGGGTAGTCCCCACACGAGAAGGGAACTCCTTCCTTGCCTTCCTTCCAACGAGGAAACCAATTGATTGCGTTGCCTCCTATTCCAGCCAAATGTTGGTCCCAATCGACTCTTCCTTTTTCGGCGCATGAGCGATAACTTTGAAGCAGACACGGGTGTCTTGTGTATTGTTGGAATAGGTGTGAAACCAACCACACACAGAGAGTGGGTAAACAACAGACAATCCGTGCACTGTTTTTCTCACATCTCCGGTCAAAGGTATCAAACAAATCTGCCAAGATAGCCACCACTGGACTCTCCTTGCTATGGTGATACGCGAGGAAAGCATCAATGGCGGCTAATTCCACCAAACCGTCCACGTTCGGAAAGAGGACAACCCCAAAAATCAACAAAGCTAGTATATCCGCAAACGGGCCCCACTTCTCTTGGCTCGCCATATCCCTTGCCTTGCCTTCCAAGTATTTCCGTGGCAGGCCTACTACGCCGTTGCGAGTTTGCTTCATGTGATCCAACTCTTTTGCCGAATCCCCAACCACAGTGGCAATCTTGCTCAAGGAGGGAAGAAACCCGGAGAAAAGATATGGTTTTCTCCCCCCAAGAAGGCATCCTAATACTTCCTTAAACTCTTCAATAGTCGGTACCATTTGGAAGTCCCCAAACGTGAAACACCTCAATGGCTGGTCGTAGTATTGGGCGAGGGATACGACAGCTTCCGTAAATACCTCCGCTGCGGTCAAATCTAGAATCTTTCCGTACACTTTGCGAAAGGCTTGCCTTTGGAGAGGTCCCATCAATCGTCCCAATTCCTTGAGGCTGGTGACATCTAGACTTTTAACCTTGACTTGATAAAACCTTTTGCCGTTTTGATTTGTCCCCATCATTTACCTAAAAAAGGGGTGGATCAAGACTCCGACATGAATGATGCAATGCGTATGCATGAAACGGAAAGAAAACAACACAAAGGGGTAATTCACTCATACGAGACTGCAGAGATCCAATTTTAATGCTACGTTTTGGGCATGATGGCGCCTCAATGTAGTATTAAAAAGGTTACGTATTCCTCTAAAGAAACCAAACATCACTAGCAAAACTATAAACTGGTGCTATTTACCAAAAAAATGCATGAGAACGAATGGCACGGAGCGTGTTTGCTCTTTGCCCCTATTTGGGAACCTATAGGACAATATCTAGGGGTCTCTAATAACTACTCCCCAACAATTCATAACTCACACGGCTGTTTTCTAGAGGTATCATCACTCAAGATAACAATATTGTGGTGGTATGGAATACCAGCGACAACACATTATAAAGAGAGAAAGCTCTAGACGAGGTTTCACTATTATCAAGCAAGTCGGAGACCTAGCATGATAATAGATTCACCTCCACTCCTTAAATTCCCATGAACCCGGGTATAGGGCCCCTTTTTTTTACTCAAACCCGTGGGTGCTTAGAATGCAGTGTAAAGAATGCGAAATAGACAACAATTATTTACATTTTACACAGTTCAACAAATGCACACACGAAGTTTCACAAATCCATAATTCCTTAAAATAGGCCTAACTCACAAAAAAAAGTCCCCAGTGGAGTCGCCAACTGTCGCAACGTGCCCTTCGCGGGCGAGCGAAGGCGAGACTCACAGGTGCGCTTTCCAAAGGAGGAAAGATGCGCGGAGTCGCCACCAACGTTTATTTGTGGAAAACATCGGGAAAACCGAAGGAAACCGGTCAAAATGAAAATTCTAAGTTCGGGAGTTGTATTTACGCTTGAGGAAGGTATTAGCACTTCTCACGTTTGTCTCAAAGGACAACAGCCTATTTTTTAGAATTGTGGAAATTGTGTTACCTTAACTTTTATTTCTTTTTATTTTTTGAGGTCGACAAAAGCGGGGCTCTTGTTCCTACGTACCCTCCATCAAAGAGGAAATCAGACCTACGTAGTTCTTCCTTATGCGTGAATCAAGTGATTCTTTTTACTTGAAGGGTGATCATTTTAAGGCGTTGGACTTTAAAAATGATCCATTTTACTTGGTAAGAAACTGAAATGATAAACTTTCAAAACCCTATTTTTTGTGGACGAGCTTGACTAGGCGAGTTGATTTTAGCCTTAGTTTCGCTTTAGTTATTACTCAATTCAATTAAGAATGAGAAATCCCAAAGAGAAAACGTCCGATTGATTTTTCGCTTTATTTTACTAAAAAGGTATTTTTTGATTATTATATTATTATTTTACCTCTTTTTTTATTTCCAACGTGGTTACGGCACGACCGAACGGTCGGAATTCATTTTAAACGAAATTAACGGATAATACAATTCAAATGATCGGCGGAAATTTATTTTATTTTTAGATTAGGCGAGAAATGACTTAAATAAATGACTGAAGCACGTCAAAAGGGGGTATAGAAAGCGAATGAAAATGAAAATAAAAATACATGAAACAAAATGTGGACCACCACGGGTACATAGAATGAATTGAAAAGCTCGGTTTGAGGTACTTACCCGTTGAAGACTGAAGAAAACAAAGAACAAACGATGAATGTTGAAGAACGGTTGAGAATCTTCACGTAATTACTAACGGAAACGTTACGGAAGCGCCTCGGCTTGGATTTTCTTCACGGAAATAATTTTCCTCAGCCATTTCGAGAGAATAAGAAGTGCCAAGAAGGCTGAACCCCTTCTCCCTTCACTCCTCCCCCTATTTATAGCAAAATAGGGGAGGAGCTTGCCACCCAGCTCGCCTAGGCGAGCAAGGTTGCTTCCTCCAGAAGCAACAACCTTCTGGAGGAAGAATCTAGAAGGCCTAAGTGGGCTTGATTGCTATTTGTATCCCCCTTTTTACTAAATGCACCCCCTTTACCTTTTTTGGTAATTCTTTTTCCGTAACGTTACGAAACTTTACGAATTTCGTAACGATACTTATTTTCCTTCCGCAAGGTTACGAATCCTTACGGATTATGTATTTACTCTTTTTTAGCTTTCGAAGAAGTTACGAAAACTCACGGATTGCGTAAAACACCTCCTTTCGATTTCCGTCACATTACGGAATTTTCACGGATCGCGTAAGCCTGCTTCCTTTTGATTTTCGGCACGTCTCGGGACTTCACATATTGTGAAACAAAGGGTGCTAAGTATCTCAAAGCGGCCAATCAAAGGTTGTATATCATCAAATAATAATCCCCGGACGAAATTAGGGTATGACACATGCCATCTTTGGACCTTCTACAAATAGGAGTATCTTCACTACCTCGATGAGGAGGATTAATAGCAACTACAATGGAGCAAACATTATGGGAAAGAATATTCTACTACATATGCTAGTTCCAACCCTCTTGAGAGGCATTGGCTGAAACAATAAGATTACGCTCCTGAGGTGGAATTCGGTCATGCAACACCAAATTAAAAGATTGGAAGCCCGAGATCCAACAATCATTCCAAAACCTGGCTAAATCTCCATTGTTAATACTCCAAGCTATGTTTTCTTCAATGTTCCGCCACATAGATATAATAGCTCTTAAACATGAAAGGCATTAGAACAAGCCCAAATATTAGGAATTGGTTGGCATCCACACATATACTTTGCTTTTAGAACCCTTACCCAGAGGTTGTTAGGTTCTTGAATAAGGTTCCACCTTATTTTAAGAATATAGCTATGATTTAACAATCTAAGACTCTTAAAACCAAGGCCCCCTTCGTAACACCTTAAATTCTTTTTCTGAAATTTTTCTTATTTAAATAATAATTATTGTGGAATACGTGTCATTAACTTTTAATTTCTATTTCTAAGTTAGCAAAATATCTCATCATTTTTTTTATAAATAAGATAAAATAAAATAAGGTAAAATAAGTGTGTTGCTTGGAAAACATTAAGTTTTCATGTCGTAATTAAATCCATAAATAAATGGACGATTTATAATACAAAGCCATTGAACGTAAATAAAACAAATAAATAGTATCACGCTAAAATAAATTGGATACAACCCAAAGTGTAAAAGTAGTGAAATGATCTATACAAATCTGCTACATCAAAAAACATTTTTAGTGAAGACCCCGCCCCTCAAATTACATCAAAATATCAAAAAGGATCTAGGATCAAAGCATATCACTACCCAACTAAAAGTAATGAACTACGTCTAAGGTATAAACACAGGAAGGTCCTCCTCCTCAAATGAAGGCTCTAAATCTCGTAAAAGCTCGCGATACACTTCCTTATCCTCGGACGTCATGTCGGTGTGATCTCCCTAGTCCTCAGTGACCTACAAGGACGTACTAACTCGAATCTCCAACTCAGGATATTACCTCTCGCATCAAACCTCACTGAGGGCCACTTCGAATTCTTGAGCATCGTAAAGCACTTCCATACCCAGATAAAGTTGATGTCTTCAAACCACTCCAGTAGTCGGGGAAATGTAAATCCTTAGGGGATGTAGCAGTACTGACGGTGATCAATAGTGATGTGTGTGGCATCTGGTCTATCTACCAGCACCATGTGCACCAAAGTGTGACACGTGTAAACTAACACGCGTGTCTCCTGACATGGCCACACTCTTTTTGTCTACCTACTACGTCAAGCTCGCAGGGGCGTGACTCCTTCGACATCCTCTAACCCTGAAAGTTATTGGTTGTACAGGTGAGTCCTTCACTCCTCAAATGCTAGAAATAACACACAAATCATACAACTTACATAACAATGGCGTATGGTTTTTCTAGGCAAACAAAACTCTCAATGCCCTAGAGCACATAACTATCACACTTGACATAAATGACTATAGTACTTAACACCACTAACTATCACTTTTGACACAGTTAAATACTACACTTGACATCATTGATAATCACACTGGACATAACTGACTGTCACACTCGACACATAACAGGGTCCAACAATGCCACTGAGCCTCCCAGGTATTGGTGGTCTTACACAACCACAGGGATGATAGTTGGGAGTGATAGCCACATACAGGTACAATGTATACCGATCCCCAAGCTCCCAACTCTAAAAAGTATAGTCTCAGAGCCCGTCTGGAGTAGCAAAGGGAGGTATGAGAGTTCCCCACGCCAAATGAGAGCACCAAATGTTGGGTTTGTTTTAACCGAGCACTAAGATTACTTGCCATATTTGTTTTAACATTCTTTGAAAAGAAGACAATAGACTACTGGAAATTAATCTTTTGTCCCAAAACAGTAGAGAAAGTGTCAATGATCTTATTAATTTCATCGATTTGTTGGTTTGTCGCCTCCCCCACCAAAATAATGTCATCAGAAAAAAATAAGTTGAATATCAGGACAAAGTTTATTCTCCTAAACTAAAATAGTCAAAAATATATGGGGACAAGGGGTCACCCTACCATAAACCTCTTGTAAGAGAAAAAAAAAATCTAACTTATTTCAATTCCAATTAATAGCCATTGAAGAGGTGCTTATACAGGAAAAAATGAGAGATATCATCCACTACGAGAAGTTCAAAATTTATAAATTATCTTCAATGAAACCTTATTCCATGCTATCATATGATTTTTGAAGATCTAGCTCAAGAAGCATGAAAGAATTTTTCACCCTTTAGATTATCAAAAGTGTGAATCAAATTTTGAAGGATGATATAATCGTCAAGAGAATTGCTACCATGTACAAAGCTAGTTTGCATGGGGCCAACAGTGTAAGTCATAATCGACTTGATTCTATTTGCCAACACTTCTGTCAAGATTTTAGACACCACATTGCATAGAGCAATGGGTCTAAATTGTGACACTATTGAAGAATTCAAGCATTTTAGAATCAAAGTTAAAGCTAATTGGTTTACAAGAGCCACGATGTAGGAATTTTCTCTAATTGTAAGCAACAATTGATAGATAGATGGACCAACTATTTCCCAATGAGTCTTGAAGAAAATAAAGTGATACCCATCCAGTACTGGCACATTGTAGTTGCCCATGGAGAATAAGGCCTACTTTATTTCTTCCGACGAGAAGCGGTTATCAAGTTAAACCAAATCATCATTAAGAATATTGGGGAAAGAGTGGGTAGAATTTAGATTTCCCATGTGTTGACTTCTGATTTGAACAAGGCCTGATAATGTTAGGTTACCCTTTTGGATTTCCTCTTCTTCATAAATCCATTCATTTTCTAAAGTGATCAAAACAACCACTTTATTTCTACATTTTCTCTTAAGAAAAGATGATGGAAAAATCTTGTATTATGGTCACCAAGTTTAATCTTGCTTCTTGCCAATTGAAAATAGTACAACTCCTCTTGTTGGAGGATGTTAGTGTATTCCTCCCACAATATTCGACGCAATTAGAGCAAACTGGAATTTGGTCCATTCAAAAGAACCAAATTGACCCCTTCTAACCTCGCATGAGTACACTTCTTAATTTCCCTAATCATCATTTATGATCAATGATTTTTCCACCTGCACATTGAAATCTAGATGGTCCAACCAACGGCCAAGGAATTCAAATGAGGCAGGAGAGAATTTAGAATTACCATCTTTAACATTTACCCAAAGGCCACAATGATCGAATGCCAATAAACCCAAATGCTTGATGGAGGAATTTAAGAAAGCTTCTTTCCATGGAGAATTAGCCACAACCCAAACAATTCTTTCTCTAAGTGTTCCTTTAGACTAGGTATAGGGAGGACCACTAAAACATATATCTTGAATATTGCACAGATTAAGATAATTGAGCATTTGGGTACTAGCTTGATTGTTTACAGGAACACCACTAGAATTTTCATTTTCAAACAACACAATGTTGAAGTTTCCTACAACTACCCAAGGGAGTGTCATAGTTGAAGCTATATTTTGTAATTCTTCGCACAAAACATTTCAATGACTAGGTTGGGGGATAGCATAGACATTAGTCAAAAACCAAGAAGTATTTGCTCTAGGATTGACTTTGATATATATGTGATATCTAGAGGAGGCTTCAATCGAAATGTTTATGGAAGAGGTATTCCACAAACACCATAGTCCCCTCGAAAATTCAGTTGCTTCCACACAAAATACCACATCCAATCCAATGTGTTTGATAACTTTATCCGCCTATTCCCCACCAATTTGAAGAAGGTCATGAATTGTTCCAAAGAAAAACTTCTTTCTCACTCCTCGAACCTTTCAAATGACTATATTTATCATAAAAAAGAAAGCAAGGAGAAAAGGCCTTAACGTTGCATCGCAACATCATTACCTAGTTGGATTTCGGTGCCCATAGCCGCAAAACCACTATCAACAATTTCCTCCATAGCTTTCTGCACTCGTCTCAACATTCTTAAAAGAGGAAGGAGAGGAAGGACCACTAGCACTAGTATTCTAAAGCTTAGCAACAAACCATAGAGTTTCTTCATCTGGCATAAAGATAGTTTTATCCATATTTGCTATGTTATTATGATCCCTAAAACAAATTACTCCCTTGTTTTCTAGAGCATTTGAATAAAATGTAATTCCTCTTCCTTGTCCTTCTAGGTAAGGACTTTCTTTTCTTTAGTTATCCCTGGTGAAGACCTTGCTATATTTTTCTTTCCTCTAGCTTGAGCCCTACTTTTATTTCCTCTAGTAGAGTTTGTATCTATTGCAGCCCTTTTTATTGGATCTTTCAATTTAAGGTCTGGCTGCTTAGAAAAACTGCCCTTCTTTTTGCCTTTTTCATCAACCATCTTTATAAGCTTTGGGACCTGATTTTCACTTATCCTCTTCTGGGCCTTATTCTCTTCCATTTTTTATTGATTGGATTTGTTGTATCTAGCACATGATCATTTTTGTATCATGTGCCTTTTCATTGACTTCTTGTGTGTTTTGGCTAACACAAAGGATCTAGATCCTCGCTTGCTAATGCCTGGATTGGTGTGCTCTGACCCCATGAGTTTTTGAGATTATTTCTTGTTGCCTCTTTTGACTACTGCTTTCCTGAAATTTTGCTAACCAACAACCATGGACCATAGACATTTGAGTTTTCATTATGGTCATTAAGGCCCTTATCCTAAATATCTAAAAATATTCTCAACACTAGGGTTTCCCACCTTTTAGCGGTTGATTCAATATGGCCCCTTCCATAACATTAACTAGTGGTGCTGCCTCTGAGTTACTCCATTTTCCTTGCTTCTCCACTATATTGACATTATCAAAACTAGTCCCTTGAGTCATCACAGTCTCAACGTGCATGCTTTCCTTATGCCCATATCTACTACACTTGAAACTAATAAAGTGCAACCCTTCGTACTGTAGATTCAACAAGTACCCTCATGCAATCACCTTACGTTGAAGCGGTTGATCAAGATCAAGCTCGACACAAATTTGAACCGAATCCCCCCTACTTGAATGGTCGTGACTTTGTCAATTTTTAGCATTATCCTAATAGTTGATCTTAGCCTTCAGAGAAATTGATCATTGAACAATTCCATGGGCAGCTCTGGAATCCATACCCAAACAACCAAACTTCTTCTTACATTAGGGTTAGCAAGGAAAAATGGCCTCCATCTCTGTACCATGATGTAGTGATCGACAACCATCTAGGGTCCTTCCATTAAAGGATGATTGTACTCTTCATCAAAAGTAAATAGAACTTGAAAATAATTCCTTGGCACATCAATGATTTTTATAGAACCTTTTCTTGCCCAAACTATATTCAACTTTGTCTCCATCATACAAAAACCAATTTTCTTACCCAACAATATCACCATAAGGGAGCCCTTCCAGGGTTTACACCAATCACTGAACTCCTCATTTGTAATCTTAACCTCGTAAAATCTTTCCCTATCTTCTTTCGACAAAGGTGGCAGGGGGGATTTTGTTGTTAGGCTTATCAAAACATCTTCCATCAAAAGGAGAGAAAGGCACTGCAATGTTATTTGACAACAACTTCTTTTTGTAGGGATCCACCTCTTCTTCAACGTCCTTTTTCTTTCTCAACCTCTATATCGAGAGTGGTGCTATCCTCGTCAGGTTTTATTTTGACCTTCCTATTGCTTTGACGTAAAAGATCATCCTCTTCTTGGACGGTTCCTCAAAAACCCTATCACCACCGCTTGAAACCCTAGTACCATTGCTTGAAACCCTAACAAAGCTTTCACTATCCATCTTTTTGTACATTGTTGTTTTTCGTTTGTTACATTTTACATTGTTGATAATAAAAACTTTTATACAATGCATAACTATTAAACTTAATTTTTAAAATCAATAATGTTTATTTATTTTAAAACAACAATAAAGATTAAAAAGAATTTCATATTTTAGAAAAATGTTAATAGTAAAAAATAGTTGTTACAATAAGACTAAAATTATAAATGACACAAGTAGTTTGACACGTAGGTTTCTTAACCAAGGTCTGAGGTTCGATTTCTCGCTTGGACATAGTGTCGTAACTAAAAGTATCCCAAATGAGTCGACCTTGTAAGAGTGAATTAATTAAGTATCAAATAAGAAGCCTTAGATGTCTTCCTCCTAGTGTCCTGATTAGGGATGAAAATAAGTTAAACTTTAAATAATGGCCTATAACCTTACCTGACTTGACTTGTTTAATAAAAGACTGGAGTTAAGTTTTTAAAAAAGCCTACTTATTTTAAAAGGTTAGACCTAGGCTTATAAAAAAACATATTAAGCCTAGTAGATCAACCTATTTATTTATACAATATAATAAAAATATACATATTATACTTATAATAATAACACTATTATAAAATACACTTTCAACATCGGTTATTTAGAACATTCTACATCGATTTTAAAACCGATGTTGAAAGTGACGATGTTGAATGTATGAATGTTAACATCGGTTTTGGAGAACCGATGTTAACATACATATGACAACATCGGTTCTCTAAATAACCGATGTTAAACACAATGAACAACAGCAAAAAAAGTGTACGCATGATGAACGTTGACATCGGTTTTTCAGTAAAACCGATGTTAATATGTTAGTTTAACATCGGTTTTCGAGAAAAACCGATGTTAATATATACCCTTAACATCGGTTTTTCTAGAAAACCGATGTCAACATTGATGATGCATACACTTATTTGGTGTAGTTCTTTGTGTATAACATCGGTTAATTATAAATAACCGATGTTAATATTCAAATATTCACATCGGTTAATTATAATTAACCGATGTTAATGTACACTAGTTGACATCGGTTATCTACAGATAACCGATGTTAAAATACAAACGCCGACATCGGTTATTCCCCAAAAACCGATGTTAATATACAAACGTTAACATCGGTTTTGTATTATAACCGATGTTGGTTATGATATTAACATCGGTTTTTGTTAATAACCGATGCTGTTTTCAAATATTTTTTTTATATACACTTTCTGTTTTTACCTGTCAAATGCAATTTCAGGAGGCCCAATTCACAGCAAAGAAACATTTTATTATGCTTTCAAGCAGTTTTAATGATAATAAACATCAAATAGCAGATTTATATATTATAAAGAACAATCAACAAATGAATTCAATGTTCATGTTACATAGAAAATGTAAAAAATGTTAAAAAATTTCCCTAAATCCTAGGCCTGATCTCTAACTCGGAGATAAAACTGTGCCCACTGGATCCGCAATGCTTTTAATCTCTCAGGCTCCAATGGTCTAGGGTCGTTAAAATACTGCATGTTTAAATAAATCATATTAAGTTAATAATGTAATACAAATTATAAATAAATCGATTTTGTTTGAAATAAACTTACCGCTTTCCAATTATTTCTAAAACTTCCTAAAATGATGGTGGACATCCAGTGCATGACATAGTAGCCGCACTCAGTAGTTCCTTTTTGTCTATTACACTAAATACATAATGAAATTTGGATATTAATTAAACAACTAGTGTACAGACACATAAAGAAATATATATAAGTGAAAGTTTTATGTAAATGACGTACCTTGACGACAATCCACCTAGCAGGAGCCTTTGATTTAGGCTGTGGAGCATCATCAAGACCCTTGATAGCACTATTCCATATGAGTAACAATTAAAAACTGATGTTGTACGTTGAGGTATTACAATGCAAATGTATTGAAAAGAACACTAACCTATTAATAATCCCCTTAAGGTAGTTGTTTGGCTTGTTATGCAATGAACAAAACCAGACAACTAAGTGTTCCTTGGGCAGGATGACCACCATCTGCCAATGTCCGCTGCAGTGGAACCTAAAATGGGTTAGTACATTAGTAAACATTAATTAAATTTTGTTATTTTGTGACTTACCCATTTAGGTAGGCTCCAAGATACACATCGCATTGTGAACTCTGCATCCAACTCTTTATGTAACTTTCAGATTCAAACTGTGATTGCCCAGACCTCTGAATGGACTGAGGCTCGAGGAATCCATAGATATCAGAATTCCCCGCTCGCATACATGTTTCAGTGAGATGCCTGTTTATGTTAAGTCAAAGTTAAATATTTATGAATTGAAAGCCATAACTTAGGTAAATAAAAGCCTTTTATATAAAGACTTACAGAATCCACAACTGTAACACTGATATGCTGAGACATTGACCACCGTGTTCGATTTCGGAGAGGTCTTCGTGCTTTATGTACAGGGGGAAATCTGGATTAACGACCCCTAACACGGTGGCATCCCATCTAACCTGATAAGGCCTCAAGAAAAGCTCTGGGATGGTCAATGTCATCAGATAAAGTGGATCATCGACCTCCAGATTGGGCTTCGGAGGTGGTTTTGGCGGAGACACAGCTACCTGCTCATGAAACAAAGTTAAATAGCCAAATTTGAGGCACGCTTAATGAATTAATTTAAAAAGAAGAAACATATAGTAAGGACAATAAGTACCTGGTTTGATAAAGACTTGATCAGATGTGTCGACCAAGCAAGGAAGGTGTGAAGTGCCTGCCCCACTAAGGAAACCTCAGCAGTGGGTACAGGAACTGCAGCATGTGCATCTTTAACCTCGTCCACACTCACCTTTACTTGGCTAGGCAACAAAGGAGTGTTATGAACAAGAGTGGATCCCTCATAAACTCTCCCCACGACAACCAGGCGGGCAGGATCTGCTTCTATGTACAAGCCGCACCTGTCAGAGTCACCCGTCTCAGGATCGTTTCCTGAGGGATCAACACAACTCCCCTTTGTGCTCACCCGAGGAACGAAGGGACCAGGACCAACCAGAGGCTCAGGAGGTCCCTGAGATTGCATCTGTGACTGAAGCTGGCTGAAGGATGCCATGACCTGCCTCGTCACTTTCTCTGTGATGGGCTCCTCTAGCTGGTCCCTGATCTGCTGAGTCAGCTGCTGTAATTCGTCAGGAGGCAGGGAGGAAGCGTTGCGGGACGTCCGTGGAGCCGATCCAAAGTATTGCTTGATGGTGACACCGGCTCCAACAGCACAGACACGTCCAGGGTGCTCTGGACGTCCAATAGCAGCGGTCAGAACATCCTGACGTCCATGGGGGACGAACGATCCCTGTGTGGCCTGCTCCTCAAACGAATCTTGCACAGAAAACACACAGTGGTACATGGCATTCTCAAAATATTCAAACATAATTGTAATGGTTAGTTGAAAATGACTTACAATCTTCTCAGCGATTTCCTTTGCGGCCTCAGTCGTCATCTCCCCTGTCTTCTTCGTGCGGGCCATCTTCCACTTCACATGGCGTCTGACCGGGGATGTAGGGTCGATGACGCCATCAACGGTGGTTTTATATGCTGTATTTTGTTGGGTGCCTATATGGCTATTTTCTGATGTAATGTCTCTTTGTAATCTGTAGTACCACTGGTACTTCTAATTATCAATATAAATTATCTTTGCAGTTCAAAAATAAAATATTAAACAGAGCAGTACCACAGGTACTGAAAATAATTCTGTCATATAATTGTAGAGGTTTGGGCAGGGGCATCAAATGGGCTGCTATTAAAAAGCTCAATTTAAAATACAAGGTGGACCTTGTGTGTATTCAGGAAACTAAGAAGGAATACTTCAACAAGCTTACCTGTCAGAGCATATGGGGGGACTCTAATGTCTCATGGGATAGTGTTCCCTCAGTTCACACTTCTGGGGGATTACTATGCTTATGGAATAATTCTGTTTTTGAAGTAGACAGCTGGGTGAAAGGCAACAACTTCCTAATGCTTGCAGGTAGATGGATAAAGGATGATCAGAGGATATACATTGTTAATATATATGCTCCTTGTGACCTACAGGGGAAGAGAGCTTTGTGGGAAGAGTTGAGGCAGCTAAGAATCTCTCACACTGATGGTCTTTGGTGTTTCCTTGGGGACTTCAATAGCATTAGAAGCCAGGAAGAAAGAATAGGCACATCTCAAAGAATGGGAAATAGCTCTGATATCTCTGAATTCAATAACTGGATTTCTGATATGGAACTGCAGGAGATCAAATCTTATGGTAGCAGATTTACTTGGTTCAGACCCAATGGATCTGTGAAGAGCAGATTGGATAGATGTCTGGTCTCAGAACAGTGGCTGTCCCATTGGCCGGACTCCTCTCAACATGTAATTCCAAGGGACTTTTCAGACCACTGCCCAATATTATTGAAAACAGATATGGTGGATTGGGGTCCTAAGCCCTTTAGGGTGCTGGATTGGTGGCTCAAAAATAAAGAATATCAAACATTGGTGAAGGAATCATGGACCAGAGATCAGCAGGCTAGTTGGGGGGATTTGTGCTTAAAAAAAAGTTGAGGAACTTAAAATCCAGCTTAAAGCAGTGGAGTAGAGAGTTTGGGGATGTCAAATTCAAGAAAGTTCAGCAGCTGAGACAGCAGTTAAATGATATTGATAATATCGCTTGTGATAGAAGCTTGACTGCTGCTGCATACATGGAGAAAATGGATCAATGTCTGTTTACAATCTACCACTATATCATTCCTAATAAATGGCAGCCCCACAAAGGAGTTTGCTCCCACTAGAGGTTTGAGACAAGGGGATCCCCTAGCCCCCTTGCTCTTCAACATAGTGGCTGAAGGCTTAACTGGAATGATGAGGGTTGCAATAGATAATAATCTGTATACAAGTTTTCAGGTAGGGAAGCAAAATGAGCAGGTTAATATTCTGCAATATGCAGATGACATAGTATTTGTGGGGCATGCTTTTGTGGGATAATGTTATTGCTTTGAAGGCTATGCTGAGGGGTTTTGAATTGGCATCTGGATTGAAGATTAACTTTGCAAAAAGTCAAGTTGGGATCTTTGGAGCTGAGGTCAACTGAATTCATGAGGCAGCAGAATTTTTGAACTGTAGACATATGGAGATTCCTTTCTATTATCTGGGCATTCCCATTGGGGCAAAGTCCACCAGCAGCTTGGTGTGGGAACCGCTGATCAGGAAATATGAAGAGAAGCTATCTAAATGGAACCAGAAAATTTTATCTATGGCTGGAAAGGTTACTCTCATCAATTCTGTCCTCACTGCCCTCCCTATTTATACCTTATCTTTTTTCAAGCTTCCTCGAAGAATAGCTCTCAAACTTGTCTCCTTGCAAAGGAACTTCCTGTGGGGAGGTGTTCAAGGGCATAAAAAAATCCCTTGGGTGAAATGGGAAGTAGTTTGTCTCTCTAAGGAGGAAGGGGGTCTAGGAGTCAAAGATATTTCTAAATTCAATACAGCTCTGATGGGTACATGGATATGGGCTTTATCTTCTAATCATAATCAGTTGTGGGTTAGAATCTTAATGTCTAAATATGGTGGATGGTCAGATCTTAGCAGTGGGAGGGATAAATCTTGGCAGTCTCATTGGTGGAGGGATCTTCGAAAGTTATATCAACAGCCTGAGTTCAGTATTATTCAGTAGCAGATGGTATGGAAGGTGGGAGGAGGGGAAAAAATAAAATTCTGGAAAGATAATTGGTTGGGGGAAGATTATAAACTTGAACAGCAATTCAATCAGCTATTCCTCATTAGTGATCAGCAGAACAGTACCATATCCAACATGGGAATCTTTTCCCAAGGCAAGTGGTGTTGGGACTTAAAGTGGAGAAGAAATTTATTTGACTATGAGCAACATACAGCTGTGACATTCATGGAAGCAATTACTGACATTCAAATCCAGCCTTATATGCAGGATATTCGGGTTTGGAAAGCTAATCGCAGTGGTATATATTCTACTAAGTCAGCTTACAAACTTTTGAAGACCACCACCCCAATTATGGAGGCCAACATCCTGAAGATTGTATGGAATCTGAATGTACCCCCAAGGGCTGCGATTTTCTCATGGAGACTTATCCTAGATAGACTGCCCACTAGAGGAAATCTCCTTCGAAGAAATGTGCAGATGCAGGATACTTCATGCCCTCTGTGTGGGAATGCTCAAGAAGAGGTGGATCATTTGGTCTTCAATTGTGAAATGACCTTAGGGTTGTGGTAGGAATATATGAGTTGGAATCAGATGGTTGGCCCCATTGCATCATCTCCAGCAGCACACTTTATTCAATTCTATGAGGGCTATGCCGTAGGGCAAAATCAATCTCATCGATATGGATGGTGGGTAGCTCTGACTAACTCTATATGGAAGCATAGAAACCATGTGGTTTTCGAGGGTAATCACTTTCAACCATCTAAAGTGATGGATGATGCTTTATTCCTCAATTGGTCATGGTTAAAGACCAGAGAGAAACACTTCAGTTTTTCTTTCAACCAATGGTCTTCTAACCTTGTGGCTTATTTTAGTTGATATGGGTTGGGTATATTGACTATTTGTTTGGGTTGGATATTTTATCCTTTGTAGTGGATTATTGGAGGGTTTGTTTGGGTTGGGAGGCGACACTCTAAGTGTCATGTAATTATGTGTAATTCATCAGTACTTTTGGTACTGATTTGATATTATTAATAATATACATATCTATGTTTGCCTTCCATATAAAAAATAAAAAAAAGACACAAAAGTGCCACCTTCCAAAAACCAAAACAAACCCAACAATAACCCAGCACAAGGACCCCAATACATATAATCAGAAATTTAACCAAAGGCCATCATAAGCACCTTTTGAGGTTCAAAAGGAATGCCATGAAACAACAAGGAATTCCTAAGCAATCAGCAGACCTTTCTATTTCTATTTTTTACACATTTAAAACTCAAACATATAAAATAAAAAATATATAACAAACTAACAAAGATAAAGACAAAAAAAAAGGAAATATAAACTCACCTCAGTTGGTGCTGCTGCCCATCATTTCCTCTCACAACAAATAGGAATCATGTACTTGCATGGAAGAAATAATCACACAACACACAATGATCAGAATAAGCAAATGCATATAATTAAGCATGATACAATATAAATATTCATGGAAGTAACAATGACTTGTCAAAAATTTGGATGAAATTCAATATGTAAATCAAAGCTTTGTCCCTGAAACCCTCTGTGTAAATCAAAGCTTTGTCCCTGAAACCCTCTATGTAAATTTGACAACCTCATGTCTCCCTTCCTGAAAACCCACTAAAAACTGCCTAACCCCCCTGCTGTTACTCCATAATTTATTCTGCAATAACTGCTTAAGGCAGTTACATATGGTCCTAAATCACTACACATTCAGTTACGATTAACCCTTTGTGCCTAACTAGGGTTTCGAAACATCACAACAGAGACAGACCATTGAACAATGGATTTTCATCATTAACATACAACAGAGACATACCTTCGATGGAAGCGCAGACATGAACTCCACAAACGCTAACTCGACAATGTGGTTGCAGTCATGGAAGTGCAACCCAGTTTGCGACAAACACGAACTTAGGCAGAAGGAGAAACAACAATAAAGCCCTGGGTTAAAACAACGAACACCTAATGTTAAAACGACGAACACCTAATGTTAAAACGAAAGGACGTACCTCAATGGATAAGTGGCAAAGACGATCTCCACAAACATGATCTCCACAATGTGGTTGCAGTCACGGAAGCGCAGGCGACTTTGACACAAGGAGAAAGAAGAAGAACGATAGGGTTCAAGCGCAAGGAGAAAGAAGAAGAACGATAGGGTTCAAGCGCGGGTTGTGCAATTTCATAAGTTTAATTTATAATGATAACAACATCGGTTTTTTATAATTAACCGATGTTAACATCGACTCGATAACATCAGTTTTTACAAAACCGATGTTAACAATGGCATACTAACATCGGTTTTGGAAAAACCGATGTTAACTAAGTCTACTTATTTACAAAAATGCCACCGCACTTTCGTTAACATCGGTTTTAGCTATAATCGATGTTAATTGGGCGATGTAGAAAGCTGTTTTTTTAGTAGTGTAATATTATTAATTAAACAAATCTATAATGGCAAGATCATATTATTAATATTATTAATAATTTAATATAATATAAATAATAGTTAGACTTCTTCTCACAACCTAATGTTTTATGTTAATTAAGTTTTCATATGATTTTTACATGAGCATTTTTTAATTGTATATCTTTTATGTTAAGTTTTTTACTTTAGTCATAGCTTATAGCATATGATTTTACGTTAATATTTTTTATTGAATGCTACGTTAGTTTTTTTTTATAGTTTTTATTCTTTTAAAAAATAAATTTTAATAACAATGGGGTGAATACTTTTTTTACCATTAATTAGAAATAAAGCTTATCTTTTAAGTTTTAACTTGGGGTGTTAAAAGATAGATTTGTTTATTTATTTAATTTAATAATATTAAGCAAATTTTTAAATAGACTAATAGATTAGATCAAATTTTTAAAAAAATGGGCCATACCTATAAAAAAACATAATAATTTAAGTCTTAATTTTATAAAATATGTCAGACCTATTTATTTGAAGTATGACATGGCCTATTCTCGTAAAAATTAAAACTTATTTATTTTAGAATATTTTTTTGTGAAATTTCATTTTAAAATAGCTAGTAACAATAATTTTAGAAAAATAAAAACAATAAAAAACTACTTACACTAAAATCAAAATGTCCTTTGTTTTATAAGGACTGATTTTCTTTTGAGAACATTATTTATTTATTTTGGAAAAATAAAAACAATAAAAAACTACTTACACTCAAATCAAAAGCCGTTTGTTTTATAAGGGCGGCTGAGGTTCTTTTGAGAACATTATTTTAGTCTTGTGAGTTTTGTGTTCACGTAGGGAAGGCACCATCCAGCACATGGAAAAGGTTGGATTGGACCACGTGTTGTAGTTCTTTGAAACGAATGTCAGAATCTTGTAGGAAGCGTCACTCCATTGAAATATTAATTTTTTGACTTTAGGTATGTTGGAGTTAATCATAGATTTGAATAAAGTATTGTGTTATTTTTATCTTTAATTTTAAGGAATCGGTGTCAAACTAAACAATAATATCTTAGTATTGAACATCATGGTAGAAATAATTAAATATGCCAGAAGTTGGAATGCTATTGGACAGTATTGGTCAGAGATAATTCGTTTTTTAATAAGAAAAAACAAATTGTTCGGTTTTTATATTATTTATTATCACTATAAACATTACCAACCAAAGTAGGGTAGAATAAATAGTGGGAGGAAAAGTAGGTATAGCCGGATAGGTGAAAAACCAAAAGCTGAATGGACAAACCACTTGCATAGGAAGACCATTGCACAAAAGAAAAAACAAAATAAATTGTTCTGTTTTTTCGTTGAATATTAAGGGCAAAGCTCCGAGAGAGCAAAGAAACAAAAGCTGCTAAATCAGCTTGCAATTGCCGACGGAAGATCAATATGATAAATCACTTCCTGCTGAATGGACAAACCCAACTTTGCAATAGCATCTACAGCTTCGTTGCATTCTCTAAGCACATGCTTAAAAATCACTTGCATAGGAAGACCATTCCATTCCTTTATAGCTCGCACTATGGGATAACAGGTATAATCCGGATTACAGCCATCCAATACCAATGAAATAGCCTATGCTGAACACCCATATTTACCTCTGATAACTCTCACCCACAAACTAGTAAGGTTTATTGACATGTCTAGCTAACCGTAACCCTAGACCTCCCTTCTGTTTGGGCTTACAAAGAGCTTGTCAGGCTACCCAGTGAACCTTTCTCTTGACCCAGTATCTCCCCAAATAAAATTACATGTTTGATCCAACTTGTCACAAAACCCTCTTGGCAAAAACTCGGATTGCATTGTATAAAGAGGCAAGGCATTTAAAATAGATTTAGTGAGAGTTAATCTACTTGGAAATGATAGAGTTCTAGACTTCCAAGCACTCAACTATTGTTGTGATTTCTCAAGAATACAATTATAGGAGTTCCTCAAAACTCTCCTGTGATGAAGTTTGATTCCCAAGTACTTCCCAAATCATTTGTACGTTGGAAACCTATGGCCTGGCTAATATCCACCTTAACCCTCCCATTCACATTATGAGAAAAGAATATCCTCGTCTTATCATCATTCAGCTTTTCACCAGAACTGTTGTAGAAGAACTCTAGACAAGCTGTGATTACCTCCACCTGATCCAAAGATGCTTCTGCAAAGAGAATAAGGTCGTTTGCAAAAGCCAAATGAGACAACTTTGGACCATTTCTCCCCACCTGAATGGGTTTCCACAGGTCACTATCAACTGCCACATTTATCATCTAACTCAACATCTCCATGCATAACACAAAAAGATAAGGAGAAAGAGGATCCCCTTGTCTTATACCTCTGTTAGGCTTAAAACTCTCCAGAGCCTCACCCTTCCAAAGCATTTGGATAGAGGAAGCAGTTATGCAATAAAACAATCATCAATAAAAGAAGAGGGTAAACCAACCTCTTTGAGGGTATCTACAATGAATTCCCAGTTTAGCCTGTCATAAGCTTTCTCCAAATCAGTTTTTTATGGCCATCCAACCTTTCTCCCCTCTCTTCTTTCTCGTAGGATGAATAACCTCTTGAGTGATAATAATGTTGTCCCTACATTGTCTATGAGGCACAAAATTACATTGAGTAGGACCAACCTTCTTATCCATCACCATCCTAAGCCTTGATGCAAAAACCTTTGTAAGACCTTTCTATGAGACATTACAAAGACTTATAGGCCTGAAATGAGTCAAACAGTAAGCATCATCAATCTTAGGTATCAAACATATCAAGATCTTATTCAAACTCTGCATTGCTGAGGGATTCCTATACAAATCCTTGATAAGGCCACACAAGGAAGGATCAACCACCTCCCACTGGCTTTGATAAAAAAAAAAAAAAAGGTGTTTGAAAGCCATCCTCCCCTAGAGCTTTAAAGCTCCCCTTGTTGAAAATGGCTCCCTTAACCTTCTCATCTGTAATATCAGCCTCAATCAACTCCAACTCTAATTGATCCAACTTTGGAAATTTACCTTTGAGGCAGAACTCCTCATGCTCCCCCTCCTTTCTGAATAAGTCTTTATAAAAAGAATTGACCATTTCTTCAAGCTCTTGAACACCCGTCACCACCCACTCCTCCTTATCATTCATCAATTTTCCCCTGAATTCCTCTGCCTCTTGACAATGGTAGAACAGTTAAAGTAACGAGAATTCCTATCACCAAACTTCAACCACTTGCACCGAGATTTCTGGAACCATAATAATTCCTCCTAGAATAAAATATCCTCCAATTCCCTCCAAAGATCCTGGTGCAAATTGTAAAGGAAATCATTGTGGCCCCCTACTCAAGGATCTATCAATTCCACGTAGTCTACTATGAATTTCTTCTCTTTTCCAGAACATATTACCAAAAACATTAGTGTTCCACACCTTAATGGTTTTGGTAAATTCCACCAAATGAGCATTCCACTCCATATTGTTACACCAATTATCTCTAACAAGCGAAGCTAAGCCATCATGAGAGAGCCAAGCAGCCCGAAATCGGAAGGGCCTTCTCCTTTGATTCATAGGGATCCCCACATCAAGAAAAACATGGAGGAGAGGATGGTCAGACTTATAATGAAACAGATGACTCACCTTGGCTCTAGGGAACCTTAATCTCCAACACTGATTAATAAGAACCCTGTCCAATCTTACTTGAAGATCACCTCTCTTCCATGTGAGTTTTGGCTCTTCAAACCCCACGTCTAACAAACCACAACACTCCACCATCTCCTTAAAGGCTCTCTCATCCCTACAGTGCAAGGATTTGAAGCCCCTCCATGACGTTCATTATCATACAAAATAGCATTAAAATCCCCCATAATCGCCTACGGAGCCACCATACTCTCACTACAATCTTTCAACAAATTCCATAAAGAATGTCTCAAAGCAGGAATCAGACTTCCATAGACTGTCATGAGAAACCAACTATCCTCAGCCCCTTGTTTAACCTTCATATGAATGGATTAAGCCTCCAACTGCAAGACTTCCACCTTCCAAACATTGGATTTCCATAAACACCATGTGCCCCTGGACTGGCCATTAGAACTCACAATATAATGCGAATCAAAACCCAAGTTCCTAATAACATTTTTCAGCTTTCTTATAGGAAGCATGGGTCTCCAGTAAGAAACACAAAGACAGCTGGTATTCCTGCACAATGTCATTCACCAATTTAATGAAACCTTTTCCCCTTGTACCTCTACAGTTCCAGCACATGATATTCATTAAACTAGTGTATTAGAGTTGGCCTTACCAGACCTTTCCACCATCTCTTGTTGCACTGGCATGCAGTAGTCAACAACATCCTCCGTTTGTATTTGTTCACCATCAATCCTCTCAATCTCCATGTCTTCCTTCTCCTTATCAGAACTTTTTTCCTCCTCCTTGATTCCTGTTTCTGCCTTTTCATACTCTGAATGAAAAGAATAACCTCCATGCTGTTAAGTTTCTATTATAGGTAAGGCTATCCCTCCCTACCCAATGAAATCAGGAATTCCCTTCATCTATTGCAGTAATGATGATGCTCTCTCTTAGGACCTTTTTTTCCTTGAAAATTTCCTCCCTTGACTTCCACTGTTACAGCTTTGGTCAAATGTGCTTTTACATTCCCTTGTTTTTTAGGGTCCTTACGTTGTGGGTTCTTTCCTCCATGTGTTTTATCTTATTGACAACCGCTTGTGGGACCCACCTTAACTCCACTGGCTTCTCCTTCGAACGAACCACTGCTCATGTGCCATTTAAAAGCTTTTGGATCATCAAACTTGGAAATTAACTCTTCATCACGTGGCCCCACCTCATAATCTGCAGCATTTGTTGATTTCGAAATATGTGGAGCCAATAAAGACTCATTCCCCCTCCTTCTCCTTTACGTTACTAGAATTAATGGAAATATTCTCCTTTGATTTCTCTTCAATCATATCTCCTTCAATTTCGTGCTCAATAACAGCCCCCTCCACGTGATCCTCTTTTAATAACGGAACAAATCTCGAGCCAAAGGGATTCTTTCCATTTTAAACATCCTTATATGTATATTGTATAGCAGGTTTCCCCTTCACTTGCGGCCCCACCACATCACCCTTGCATTTCTTTAATTCCATATTCCCTTTTTTAGATTGAAACGTATATCCTTTGAATTAGCCCCAACAGATTTATGCCTTCTATTAACCCGACTCACCATCATCCATGACCCAAAACAATCCTCCATTCCATCGTTACTCAGCTGAAGATCTTTTTTCCCACTGATCTCATTAGGGCTGACATCATCCTTCCCTGTAGACAGATTGGAGGCGTTGACCTCTTTCTCTCTTGCGTTGACTGTGTCCTCCAGGTTATGCCCCTTGTCCACCCCCATCTAAGGTTCTCCGCATTGATCTTTCTTATGCCCAAACCGACCACAGTTGAAACAAATTGAATGTAGTCCTTCGTACTCCAAAAACAATGGAAAACCTTTTACTCCAATATGTGTAAGTAAAGGTTCCCCAGGTCAAGCTCTACACAAATTTGCGTGAATTTTCCTCTAGAGTGAATATGTCAATCTATCTATTTTAAGAAAATTTCCAAGTGTCCTCCAACCCGTTTGAGAAAAGTGTCATTGTAAAACTCAATAAGAAAGAAGGGGTGCAGGCAGCAAGGCCCAAGAGGCATAGTATCCCCCAATACACCTAAGGGACTACGGCAATCTGGTAGCTAGCGCACGAAGGTTCGAGAAGGAGCAGTAGTTGAGGCTGGCGGTTAGACCGTTAGGACGTTGTAACTACCACTCAGTGGTTATAAGAGCTGTATCTTCCTTCCTGAGGATATGTTAGTAATAAAAGCTTCTTCTTCCTAAAAACTATAGCTCTCTCTATCTCATCTCTCTCTTCCCTTCTCAGTCTCTTCTTCATCTCTGGGAGGTTAGCTAGGGGCCTCGAATACCCTAGGCTATCACTGGTGCTTTCATTGACGTGCCATGGCGGAAGCTACACATTCGAAAGTCAACACTGATCGTTGGGAAGAAGCGTTTGCGCGGCTTTCATCTTCGATGTCCTTCAAGATTGATGAACTCTTGCATCGCATGGCTCAATTAGAAACAACACACACGCCGCCACGAGCTCCATCACCGGCCACTAGTATTTCGGCAACAAGTGCGAGCCACCGTATGAAGCTTGAAGTACCACGTTTTGATGGATTGGATCCAGAGGGATGGATTTTCAAGGTCACGCAATTCTTCGAATATCATTCAACACCAGATCACGAATGATTAACCATAGCTTCCTTTTACATGGAGGGATCAACGCTAGCTTGGTTTCAATGGATGCATAGGAGTGGTCAGTTGTCATCGTGGCCCGCCTTCTTGCACGCCATTCATGCATGATTTTCATCTTCCACATACGAAGATCCAACAGGGCTACTTTGTAAATTGACGCTGCAATCCACGGTCTCAGTGTACTTATCGGAGTTTGAAGCTCTGGCAAATCGCGTCATTGGCCTTCCAGCACCATTTGTAGTTAGTTGTTTCATTTCAGGTTTGAATCCAGCAATTCCGAGAGAAGTGCAGGTCATGCAGCCTCACTCGTTGGTTCAAGCAATTTCTTTTGCCAGGTTGCATGAGGAGAAAATGCTGGATAGGCGACGACCTAGTGCGAAGGGAGCTCCACATCTATCTTACAAACCCCCACCGCGAAGCACACTGTCGATACTCCCTAAGCCACCGGAGTCACTTTTACTTCCACCACCAACGAAATCATCAAACACCATTCCTTTCAAACGACTATCTCCAGCGGAATTGGCAATGAGAAGAGAAAAACGGTTATGTTTTAATTGTGATGAAAAATATACAAGAGGCCATAAGTGCACCTCGTCCTTGTTTCTGTTTGTCACAGAGGACGATAACTACTTACCAAATGCGGAGCCATCGTCGGAATCGCCGCCATCATCACCACGAACCTCGCAGGAAGTCTCTCCTGCTCAAATTAGTCTCCATGCACTTTCAGGTCAAGGAGCTCCTGAAACCTTACGAGTTACAGGTATCATTGGGCAGCATCATGTGCGCATCCTCATTGACGGAGGAAGTACACATAATTTTTTGCAGTAGAAATTGGTGACAAAGTTGAAGTTGAGGCCGCAATCAACGTCCACCCTATGAGTAACGGTGGGAAATGGCGAAGAACTACAGTGTAATCAAGTCTGTAACGAGGTCGCGGTACACATTCAATTACACGTCTTCTTGGTTGATTTCCATGTTCTACCAATTTGTGGGGCTGATGTGGTACTTGGAGTTCAATGGTTGAAGTCGTTAGGGCCTGTTCTGACAGACTACGCCACCCTAACTATGAAATTCATCTCCAATGATAAGTTGATTGAACTCAAAGGAGATCGCGATACCAGCATTGATCAGATTTCGCCGTCACAGTTATGACGACTAGTAAACACAGGTAACACCAGTACCTTCTTCCACATTCAGCTTGACCCACCTACACCGGAACCTTTACCCTTAGCTCACACCATACCAGCAATTCATACCTTACTCACCAAATACGCTTCCCTCTTCCAACCACTACCCAATCTTCCTCCATCTCGAGCAATAGACCATCCCATCAATTTCATCCCTAATGCAGCAACGATCAACGTAAAACCTTACCGGTACCCGTACTTTCAGAAACAAGAAATTGAAAGACAAGTGGCCACGATGCTTCGTAGTGGTCACGTACAACATAGCTCCAGCCCCTTTTCATCTCCTATTCTATTGGTAAGGAAGCGCGACGGAACGTGGAGGTTCTGCGTAGATTACAGGGCATTGAATGCCATCATCGTGCGTGACCGTTTCCCCATCCCTACAGTGGACAAGTTATTAGATGAGTTGGGAGGCACTACCTGGTTCTCCAAGCTTGATTTAATGCAAGGGTATCTCCAGATACTAATGAAGGAATCAGACATAAGCAAAATGGCCTTCCGAACGCACCACGACCACTATGAGTTTCGCGTGATGCCGTTCAAACTGTGCAACGCGCCTTCATCGTTCCAAGCAACCATGAATCGTCTGTTTCAGCCGTACTTGCGCCGATACATCATCGTCTTCTTCGATGACATCTTGATTTACAGTCGTTCTTTCAGTGATCACCTGAGGCACTTAGAGATCGCGTTCCAAGTTTTGAAGGAAGGAGAGTTCACACTCAAGTTCTCGAAATGTTCCTTTGCTCAACAAAAGATTGAATACTTGGGTCATGTTGTCTCCGACGAGGGAGTTCAGCCATTATCAGACAAGGTGCAAGCCATTCAACAATGGCCACCACCTCGCACAGCACGAGCTCTTCGCGTGTTCCTTGGCCTTGCTGGCTTTTATAGAAGGTTTATAAGGAACTACGCAATGCTAGCCGCACCACTTACTAGTCTGTTAACTAAGGAAGAATTCCACTGGACTGTCGAAGATGAGGTTGCATTCAACAAATTGAAGCATGCAATGACACATTCGCCAGTCCTCGCATTGCCTGACTTCACGAAATCCTTCGTGGTAGAAATGGATGCCTCAGGCTCGGGTATGGATGCAGTGCTCTCCCAAGGAGGACACCCTATAGCCTTTTGTAGCAAGCAATGGTGCCCCAAGCTACTCTCTTCTTCTACTCACGTTCGTGAACTCGCCACGATCACCACTGTTGTTAAAAAATGGAGGCAGTATCTTTTAAGGCACCATTTTATAATCTTGACTTATCATAGAAGCTTGAAGGAGCTGATGAACCAAGTCGTGCAAACGCCGGAGCAGCACCGATACCTGGCACGACTGCTAGGCTTTGACTACTCTATTCAATATCAAACAGGAAAAACGAATGTGGTGGCGGACGCGTTGTCGTGATGCTCAGAGTCACCTAATGCTGCTTACTTCGTCCTCTCCATGCCACATTTTCTCTTCCTCGAAGATCTTTCCAAAGAGTTGTAGACACACAATGAGTTTTTTACCCTATGAGATCAGATCCAAAAGAACCCAGACGAGTATCCAGGGTACGTGTTAACACCCAATTTTGTGTTGCACCAGGGGTGCATTTGGCTTCCTTCAGATTGCACCTTCATTCAAGCTCTACTCACAGAGTTTCATCAAACACCCACTGGGGGTCACATGGGTTTTCGAAAGACCTTGCAGCGAATAAGAGAAAACTTCACATGGCAGACGATGAATAACGACGTTCGCAAGTTTGTAGCTCAATGCATAGACTACCAGTTAGTGAAATATGAACCTGCCAAACCTCGAGGCCTACTATGTCCGCTGCCGGTGCCGGCGCGACCATGGGAGGACCTCTCCATGGATTTTATCGCGGGTCTTCCAGCTTATCGTGGCAACACCTGTATCCTTGTCATTGTTGATCAATTTTCTAAGGGATTGCACCTTGGCATGCTCCCTCCTAGCCATACGGCACAAACGGTTGCTCAGCTTTTCATGGAGCTCGTCGAAAAACTCCATGGCATGCCTAGAAGCATTATCTCTGATCGAGATCCTCTATTCATCAGCAAGTTTTGGCAAGCCTTGTTCCGCTTGAGTGGCACTAAGCTCAAAATGAGCTCCGCATACCACCCGCAAACGGATGGGCAAACGGAGGTGGCCAACAGGATCATCGAACAGTACTTTAGAGCCTTCGTTCATAGGAAACCGCAGTTATGGGGTCATTTTTTGTTATGGGTTGAGTGGTCCTATAATACCTCAATTCATTCATCCACCGGAATGACACCATTTGAAATCACGTTTGGCTGCAAACCACCAGCGTTTCCACAGTACGTGGCAGGCACCACCACGGTGGACACGGTTGATGATCTGCTTAGTCAAAGGGAGGCCATATTCACCTTGTTACGACAAAAATTACTCAAGAAGGCCCAAACAAGAATGAAGGCCATCACCAACGAGCGTCGCAGGGATCATGAATTTCAAGTAGGTGACTGGGTTTTAGTTCGACTACGGCCATTCCGTCAGACCACAGCCGCAGGTGCAAACCATTCGAAACTCGCACGTCGTTTCTATGGGCCATTTCAAGTCATCGAAAAGACGGGACCAATAGCTTATAAGCTAGCCTTGCTAGATCATTTGAGAATTCACCCCATGTTTCATTGTTCAAACTTGAAACCCTTTCGGGGTATAACGCCCAGTGGCCGAGCTTCCCCAGATGACAGTGGACAATCAACCGGTTTCCACTCCGTTAGCTATTCTAGCTCACAAAACGATTCCCTCCGAGACAGGACCCAATTATCTGGTGCTAGTTCAGTGGCAAGGCCTTCATCCAGACGAGACTTCATAGGAAGAGTGGACGGCCTTTCAAGCAATACACCACCTTGAGGACAAGGTGTTGTTTGATGGAAGCGGGAATGATATGAATAAGAAAGAAGGGGTGCAGGCAGCAAGGCCCAAGAGGCATAGTATCCCCCAATACACCTAAGGGACTACGTGACGACGTAACAAAGCTAAGGAACACATGCAATCTGGTAGCTAGCGCACGAAGGTTCGAGAAGGAGCAGTAGTTGAGGCTGGCGGTTAGACCGTTAGGACATTGTAACTACCACTCAGTGGTTATAAGAGCTGTATCTTCCTTCCTGATGAGGATATGTTAGTAATAAAAGCTTCTTCTTCCTAAAAACTATAGCTCTCTCTCTATCTCATCTCTCTCTCTTCCCTTTTCAGTCTCTTCTTCATCTCTGGGAGGATAGCTAGGGGCCTCGAATGCCCTAGGCTATCAGTAACCTTGGAATACGGATCCATGCAACAACTCTTTTAGACTCATCTTTATGCATCAAGAAGAAGGGCCTTCATCATTGTACAATAAGATAGTGGTCAGCTACCATCCAAGGTCCTTCGTATAAAGTGTGATTATAATCTTCTGGGCTACTAAAAACCACCTAATAATAACCCTCATGCATATCAATGATTTGAATCGTACCATTCTTGGTTCAACTCCTTACCAGTTTGGCTTTTAAAATACAAACATATGTTTCCATGGTTTACTTATGTAACTATAATCTCCACTCCATCTCTCACATATACTGACTCTTTTTCGGTCTCTACAGAGCTTTCTTCCTCCATGACAATATCACTTTTCTCTATCTCCACAACATCACCAACTACGTCTCCCTCAATGTGCTTCAGAAAGATATCTTTATATGGACACGAACCACCATCTACCCCCCTTACTCCCTCATTGATAAGTGATTTTCCCTCTTTAACCTTCTTCTTACTCCTAATCAAAAGGTCCTCTTCTTGAGAATAGATAGACCCTTCATTCTTCTCCTCACTGGAATTCTCACTCATTCTCCCTCTTCACTCTCTTTCTCAAGGCATCAACGAGCTCAAGAAAGAAAGACTGAAATTTGAAATATTTTATAAAATTATGATTTTACTCTTACAAGATTAATGCTTATAATAAAAATTTGTTTACCCTTGAAATTTTTTGGGTTTAGGAGCAACAAATTATTGAAGTAGGGGTGATATTTTCCAAATAACAAAACTTCTCAAAAAAGAAAGAATGAAGGCCCGTGAATTTTTAATTTCTTCTTTCGATAATTTTGCATAGTTGTATTCTCTCCTCTCCAATGGATGGTCCTCATAACTTAGCAGATGCATGTACTAATGGTAATCCATTCTACACTGACATGCTTCTCGGAAAGGGTCAGACATGAGAACACATGGCTCTAAGATGAGCCACGAGGCTCTTGTGATGCGTAACCGTCTAACTAACTTTTCCAACTAATTATAAGTGTTGGATTTAATGTTCTATTTTGTTTAGTGACAATAGTAAAGTTGTTTTAGTCGTATCTACTCTCAAGTAGTAGACTTTAGAACCTATGTAAAACCCCCTTTCACTCTCTGTAATTAGTTATAATACTAGTTTTTGTACCTGTGTCGGGATATTGTTTTGGTCATTGTTATGCATATTATATCATTCAATAAAATAAAAATATTTTTATTTTCTATATACAAAATTAAAATTTTTTAAAATAATATGTACTTAAATAATATTTTCTGAGGTAATTATTTTATCTTTAAATTGCAATTTTATTTTTACAGCAAAATGGTGATTAATAGTTAATAAAAAAATTATAATGAATTTCATATGTAAAGCATGAGGTGGTTAAAAAAAAGTGAGACAGATTCTCCCAGCAAGAAAATTACTATTTATATTAAAATTATAATAAAAATATAAAAATTTAATACAATGGTTTATAATTATAATTATAATTATAATAAAAATGCTAAAACAATTTAAATACCTAATAAAAAAGCTTGCCCAAATTTGTGACATAATGTAAAATTTTACAATAAATCATGAATCAAGCCATATACTTCATAAATTTTCCATTCATAAGAAAATATTCATCCCATGTTAGATAAAATAACATATTCAATAAATTAGTTATGTCTCAAGATAGTAAGCAAGAAAATTTCAAATAATTTACATAAGTGAGAAGATAAAAAAATAAAAAATAATCAAAACCAACACCCCACAACATTTTAAGTTGATTGAATTTTTATTCATACCATCATTTAAAAAATAAAAGAGTTTAATTTTCCTACACTAATATTGTATAGATTTTTACGCTATTGACCAATTAAAAATCATCATAAATATAAATTTTTAAGTAATTATTACAAAAGTCTACCATTTTCAATTATATGACAATCCATAATTAGATGATCATATAAAAAACTTTACACTATTAGTGTATTTGAATTAAACTGAGAATAACTTCTAAAACAAACGAGAATAAAAAAGAAAAAAAATTGTGAACAAATCAAAATTCCATGCAGAAAACATAGCAAAAATCACATTTGCTTCCAAGTCAAGTGTTTTAGAAGCTAAACCTTCTAACCACTGAACTATCTAAAGGCATAATTGAGCTATATGGTCCTCCACAACAAACTCACAAGCCACCACATTTGAGGTTCCTGACACCTGTGATAAGTGAATAAATTTCAATAAGCCCATTCCAAGGATATGTCGATTATGTGGTCACATAAAGTAGCATCGCACATTACCAGTATTTGATCTTTAGATAGTTCCTGAGTCACTGAAAAATAAATGCATAATTGTCAGAATAAAAGCCGAAATGAATGTAGCAGCCAAAAAATCCAAAGGAAAGACAACCATTAACACGTGGGAAACCCTAATATTTATAATAAATTCAAATGTATGACAATAAATGTGGGAACCCTAATCATCCAAAGTGCTCAGTCAATGAGAATAATGTGGGTAGAAAAACTGATTTAAGGAAATAGATTGGAATTGTTAGAATTAATGTCTCATGTAAGAGACATGTGACTTATGTAGGGACTAATAAGTAAATAATTAATGATTAAGGGCTAAATTGTAATTGGGCTTAATAGGAGGAGTTTCTAGAGCTAACTGCTACTTGATGGGAGTAGTGGTTATAAAAGGGGGTTAATACCTACTAACGTGAAATAAGGTCTCATTCCTGACAAAAAGTGTTCTCTCTTACTCATAGCCATCACTGATGGAGAGAGGCAGAAAGAAAGGTTCTAAGAAAGTGAAAATCTTATTTTTCTCTTTTTTCAAGGAAATCAAAGTGCACCAGAGAGAAACACCTATGGAGAAAGGCACAAGTCTTCCTATGTAGAAAGATACAAGTCTTCTTATAGAGAAAGGTACACATCATTATCTATTGTTTATTGATTATTTGTGAGAATCATAGGTTTCAAAATTCTGTTGTTTCCTATAATTGATAGTCTAAGAAAATCCCTTAAGAATTTTTACATGTGGTATCAAAGCATATGTTATAAAATTTATGATTCTCCAAGAATGATTTAATTTCTCCCAATTATGCATCAACCCTAATTATAAAATTTAGGGGTGATTTAATTTCTCCCAATTATGCATGAACCCTAATTATGAAATTTAGGGATTTTTTCCGCTGCAAGTATGAAATCTTATATTGAAAAGAACATGAATGCGTAAAATTATACTATTTTGATTGTGTTCAATGAAGAAAAACTTATGATATTTGTAAGTAGTGGGTACTTTTTAATTGTATATATTAAATTTGGAGAAAAATTTCAGATTTATTCTTTTGTGCTATCTAATTAAATTCCATGATAATGGTGACTGGTATTGATATTTTTGATCATATAATATGAGAAAACCACATTACTGTGAGCGTAAGTTTCAACTTTTAGAAAAGCGCTAGCACGTATGTTACGTTCATTAAAGGGTATAAATATTATGTAAATTTGGAAAAAGCCATTGTGGCTGCCGGTATCTATTTCTAATGGAGAAAGAAAGTGTGAGTTGCAATTCCAATTCATGGAAAAGCTGCCACTGCTACACGTAGGTTTCCTAGGGAAGGAATTTTGAAATTGCTATTTGCAGTCCCACTTGTCTTTTTTTTTTTTGGAAATTATTATTAAACATGATTAAAGGATTGAAACTTTATACCCTGTAATTAAATTAACGTGAATGCTTTGAAATTATTGGTAGCAGTAAATATATGTATATGCTACATATTTGCTTGAACGTGTTTGAATGCAAAACACAAATAAATGCAAATATTATTTTATGGCCTGGAATGAAATTAATAGAATGACTATGAATTGTTAATAGCAATAAGTAGTGCAGGCCATATATATTTGGTTGGAATTGAATGTATGTTGAATTTGTTAGTCACCAAAGTGGCCAAATTTGTAAGGTTATTTAATTCCAAATTAATGATTATTTCATATATATTTGGTTGGAATTAAATGTATGTTGAATTTGTTAGTCACCAAAGTGGCCAAATTTGTAAGGTTATTTAATTCCAAATTAATGATTATTTCAATTACTGATAGAATAATGGATGCTAAATTATATGGTTATTGGTTTATGGGTAATTAAAATTCATTGTTATAAGGCATTTATGGATCGCCCAAAGGTTGATTAGTTGTTCTTATAATTAATGAATATAATTGTAGGCGATTTGTGTGTATCATTAGTTTTATTTATATGCCCAAAGGAAATGGATACTACTAATTGGTGCATATTTAATTGCCAAATAATGTTAAAATTTTATTAGCATCATTATGTTTGTATGTTGTGTGTTGGTGTATCACCCAAAGGAGAACATCAATATACATTGACCATTATTTGAATGAATCATATGTATGACATGTATTTTATGTCTCAAAACACTTATGTGAATTTTATTATGTAATACATGTTTTGAATTCATTGGATTCTTATGTATCATCTGTGCCAATTTTAATGGGCTTCTCTGACAGAAATGAGCAATTCCAATTTCACCTTAGTGTTTTGGATCATGATCTTGCTACGTTGGAAGAGAAGTTTGTTACTATTATTGATGTTAGTAGCAATGAAGAGAAACCCACTATGAAGATTGGGAAAGAACGGATAGACTCAGCCTAATGTAAATGAGAATGATTGTTGCAAACAATATTAAGACAACTCTCCCTAAAATCAAAAGTGCTAAAAAGTTTATGTGATTAGTGGGAGAGCGCTCTCAAACAGCTGATAAGTTTGTTGCTGGGACATTAATGAGTACATTGGCCACCATGAAGTTTGATGGTTCACGTACTATGTATGAACATGTCATTGAGATGACAAATATTGTAGCAAGATTTAAGACCTTAGGAATATAATGGCTGTGAATAAGAGCTTTCTTGTTCAGTTTATTCTAAACTCATTATCGTCTGAGTTTGGCCCGTTCTAAATGAGCTATAATACCATGAAAGATAAATGGAATGTGCATGAATTGCACAGTATGTTAGTTCAAGAAGAAACGAGGCTTAAGAATCAAGGAAGTCACTCAGTCCATTATGTAAGCCACCAAGGGAATCAAGGAGCTGGAAAGAAATTTATGAAGAAGCATGATAAAGGCAGAGGGTAATTAAAGATCAATACCCTTTGCAAATCCAGAGGAAGGTATCAAAGGAAAATAATTGTCAATTTTGTAGGAAATCAGGACATTTCCAGAAGGATTACCTAAAGTGCAAGTCTTGGTTCGAAAAGAGAAGTGAGCTTAATACTCATGTATGTTTTGAATCAAACTTAACTGAAGTTTCCCATGATACATGATGGATTAATTCTGGATGTATGACTCATGTTTCTAATGCTATGCAGAGATTCCTTACAATCCAAACCATAAGCCCAAATGAGAAGTTCGTCTTCATGGGGAATAAAGTGAAAGCTCTTGTGTAAATAGTCGAGACTTATTATTTAAAACTCGACACTGGACATCATTTAGATTTACTAGAAACTCTTTACATACCTAGTTTATCTAGGAATTTAGTTTCATTATCTAAACTTGATGTTACTGGATACTCTTTTAATTTTGGTAATGGATGTTTCAATTTATTTAAGCATAATCATCTCATTGGTACTGGTATTCTTTGTGATGATTTATATAAATTAAAAATAGACAGTTTGCATGTTGAAATTGTTTTAACTCTGCATCATAATGTTGGCACTAAACTTAGTTTAGTGAATGAATGATCCACTTTCTTGTGGCATAAACGTTTAGGTCACATTTCTAGAGAAAGGATGGAAAGATTAATAAAGAATGAAATTCTTCCTTATCTAGATTTTACGGATCTAAATATTTGTATGTATTGTATTAAGAGAAAACAAGCAAAACATACAAAGAAATGAGCTACAAGAAGCACTCAGCTTATTGAAATTGTGCATACTGATATTTGTGGACCTTTTGATGTTAGTTCTTTCGGAAAGGAATGAAACTTTATCACCATTATTGATGATTATTCACGTTACGGTTATGTCTACTTACTGCCCAAGATTTCTTAGGCAATGGATGCCTTAGAAATTTACTACAATGAAGTAAAAAGGCAATTAGACATAAATGTGAAAATTATTAGATATGATAGAGGTGGTGAGTATTACGGAAGATATGATAAAACTGGGCAACACTCAGGTCCATTAGCTAAGCTTCTTCAGAAACGTGGCATTTGTGCACAATACACAATGTCCGATACACCCAAACCAAATGGTGTATCAGAAAGGCGTAATAGAACTTTAATGGATATGATTAGGAGTATGTTAATCAATTTGACTTTACCCATATCTTTGTGGATGTATGTCTTGAAAACTGCCATGTAATTGTTGAATAAGGTTCCTGGTAAGGCAGTTCAAAAGACACCTTTGAACTGTGGACAAATAGGACACCTAGTATAAGGCACCTGCATGTTTGGGGTTGCCAGACAAAAATAAGAATTTATAATCTGCAAGAAAGAAAATTGGATGCAAGAACAATCAGTGGATATTTCATTGGTTATCCAGAAAATTCAAAGGGGTATATGTTTTATTGTTCTAATCATAGTATGAGAATTTTTGAAACTGGAAATGCAAGGTTCATTGAAAATGGTGAAATCAGTGGGAGTACAGTTCTACGAGAAGTGGAAATTAAAGAAGTTAGAGTGCAAGTCCTTTTAGCTTGTGCCTCTAGTAGTAAGGTGATTGCTTCTTTTAGTTGTTGTTACAAAATTAATGAAGAGGAGCAACACAATAATGAACCCATAATGCATAATGAACCTATTATGGAAGAACCGCAAGAAGTAGCATTAAGGAGGTCTTAAAGAGAAAGGAGACCAGCTATTTCGAATGATTATGTGGTATACCTACATGAAACAAAAACAAACTTAAGAATTAATGATAATGATCCAGTTTTATTTTCACAAGTTGTAAGTTGTGATAATTCTGAGAAGTGGTTAAATGCCATGAAAGAAGAGAAATTCCATGGAACATAATGGTGTTTAGGACCTTGTAGAATTACCAAAGGGTTGTAAGAGAGTTGGTTGTAAGTGGGTCTTGAAGACTAAACGTGACTCTCATTGCAACCATGAACGTTACAAGGCTAGACTTGTTACTAAGGAATTTACTCAGAAAGATGGCATTGATTATAAAGATACGTTTTACCGGTCTTACGAAAGGATTCTTTCAAGATTATCATGACATTAGTAGCCCATTATGACTTGGAGTTACATCAAATGGATGTGAAAACTGCCTTTCTTAATGGAGATTTAGAGGAGAATGTTTGTATGGGCCAACCAATGGGGTTCTCAGTTAAGGGAAAGGAACACATAGTGTGCAAACTAAAGAAATCAATATACAGTCTTAAAGCAAACTTCCAACTAATGGTATTTGAGGTTTAATGATACCATTGTTTCCTTTAGATTTAAGGAAGATACTGTTTATCAGTGTATGTATCTGAAGGTCAGTGGGAGTAAGGTTATTTTCTAATTCTGTATATTGATGATATCTTGCTTGCAGCTAACGATCTTAGTCTTCTTCATGAGACTAAGAAATTTCTCTCTAGAAACTTAGAAGTGAAAGATATAGGCGAGGTAAGCTATATGATAGGGATAGAAATATTCTGTAATAGATCACAAGGATTGTTAGGCTTATCTCAGAAAGCAAATATCAATAAAGTACTAGAGAGATTCAAGATGGAAAGGTGTTTAACATCACCTATTCTAATTTAGAAGGGAGACAAATTTAGTCTCACACAATGTCCTAGAAATGATATGGAACGAAAACAAATGGAAGCAATTTGTATGCATCAGTTGTTGTTGCATGTGAAAGCTGAATTTGTAGTATGTTTTGAGGTTACAATTCAGACTAATTGGTTGCGAAACTTTATTTCAGGGCTTGGAATTGTCAATAGTATTGCTAGGCCGCTGAAAATGTATTGTGATAACTCTGCAACAATATTTATGTAAGAACGACAAGTACTCTAAGGGTGCTAAGCATGTGGAATTGAAGTCCTTTGTCGTGAAGGAAGAAGTTCAGAAACAAAGAGTGTTAATAGAACATATTAGCACAAACCTTATGATAGTTGACCCTTTGAATAAAGGATTACCACCCAAGACATTATAGAACATGTTGAAAGTATGAGCATTATTGTTATTGATGATCATTAAGTGTAATTCATCTTATGTATTTCAGTGACACTCTGAGCTCAATTATGATATGTTTCTGATTACATATTCTCTATGTTTGCATGCATATTTGTGTTAGAGTAATGTTAACAGGTTTTGTCTTGAATGAAGACATTATATTGGACCAATTATGTACTCCTAACTAATGGTCATATTAAGGAGAAGACTAATTTGTAATACATGGAAGGGACTATGTCGATTAGAAGATGTACAACCGCCATGAATCGAATTAGTTCCTATTCTTAATCATGAAATTATGATGTACCCAATGTATAGAACAATTTAGTCAATTTTTAATGCGCATTATGTTAGTTAATCTATTTATTTATTTAGTCCATAATGTTTATTAATGTTACATGAGCCAAGTGGGAGAATGTTAGAATTAATGTCTCATGTGAGAGGCATATGACTTATGTAGGAACTAATAAGTAAATAATTAACGATTAAGGGCTAAATTATAATTGGGCTTAATAGGAGAAGTTTCTAGAGCTAACTGCTACTTGATGGGAGTAGTGGTTATAAAAGGGGGTTAATACCCACTAACATGAAATAAGATCCCCTTCCTGACAGAAAAGTGTTCTCTCTCACTCATAGCCATTACGAATGGAGAGAGGCAGAAAGAAAGGTCTAAGGAAGTGAAAATCTTATTTCTCTCCTTTTCCAAGGAAATCAAAGTGCACCGGAGAGAAGTACCTATGGAGAAAGGTACAAGTCTTCCTATGTAGAAAGGTACAAGTCTTCCTATGGAGAAAGGTACGCATCATTATCTATTGTTTATTGATTAGAATCATAGGTTTCAAGATCCTGTTGTTTCCTATAATTGATAGTCTAAGAAAACCCCTTAAAATTTTTTATAGGAATAACCAAAAATCATAACATAATTTAGGACAAAGACTTAATAGATCCTTAAAAAACCGAAAATATATGGTTAGAGATATATTTGCTTTCCCATAAAGGAACCAAAAGAGAGACCAGGTTGCCGCCTCATCAAGCAAGAGCTGAGCCTTCTGCCTCAAGAATTTTTCCTCAACAACTCGATGCCTTGTATTCAAACCAGTCTATCCACTGGAGAAAAAAGGCCACAATAATATTAATCAAAGTAGTTAATGAACAGTACTCACACTATACTTCAGTCTATCCATTGTCCAGTGTGGTATAAGATTTCAGGCTAACTCTCATTTTTCCCACATATTTTTATGTAAGAATTCATTAGGGAAAATAAGAGAAACACATACAGAAGGAGAACAAGAATCCTTCTAAAAAAGCCAATACAACAAACCAAATAAGTGTGTACTAACAATCACAACAAAATTTCCTCTTTAACTGGTAAATAATGACTTTACATTTCGCAACAAAAATGCAATCCTATTGTATATCATCCATGTTTTCAAGTACAGCTACAAAATAGAATCAACACTTAGCTGTAATATGAGAATAACAACGATGAGTATCCTAGTTTTCGGATATTTTACCTTGCAATGTATATCCCTATCCATATCTAAACCCCCATGACCTAAATTTTACTTTGTCTAAGCAAATAAAAAGGTATAAAGCCACAACAACCTAAAATGAAAAAAGAATGAGCATCTATCAATCCCCAAGACAACAAGCACACATGTCAATATATAGAGCCTTGTATAAGAATAAAGTAATAATATTACTTATGTGTATATACATCTTGAATGTTTGCATTATAAAAACTTTGCATGCAGATATTTATGTTGGCTAATAGCATACAAACCTTATAGACTCTGAAACATTTCGACATGCATTCTCAACTCTTAGTATCAAATCAGCAATAGGCATCAGTCTTGTAAAACAAATACAATCGAAATTACACTCTTTCTTTTTTCTGCAGAATGAAAATGCATTTGCACCAATAAGATCCATTCTTCTGCAAGGATAGAGGGGAGAACTAAAATGCTCAGGAAATACTGAGAGGAGTTTTTCCTTCATTGTTAATAATACAAAATCTGATTACCAAGAGAGAAAGAAATAGTCTTCTGCTTTAAGTATCAACCATTATGCTGCAGCAGATTGCAAACAAATAAGACCAATACAAGGTTCCCTTATGCGGAATTCCAAGCTTCAAAGAGATAATTTTTTTTATCAACAAAGATAATAAGTATATGTTACTAAGTTCCAGAGGTACTAAAAAGATACAAGATGTACATCAGAACTGGATCCAAGTCATACGTAAAGATTGACTTGGGCCAAGTCTGAAAACAAGATTAAACTGTTACACATATTTATTCTATTTTCTTACCCTCAGCTTCTTAGAAACCCATCCCTGATATTGGTAGACCATTGATTGTAGTGAGAGTCAAAATCCTTCTCCAGATGTTTGAGCCATGACCATAGTAAGAACACTGTGTCGTCCAGCATTTTGTTGGGACTAAAGGTAACATTGAAGAAGATAATATTATTTCTGTGCCTCCAGATCATCCAAGTCAATGCTAGCCACCACCATTTCCATCTGTTAGCCATCATTTTCTCCGAACCACCATAAATGTGTTGGAGAAAATGTTGTCTTGGGTGAAGCGGAAAGGAACCCACCATACTCACCCAAGACATCAATTCCCACTAGACTGGGAGTATCTTGTCACAATGAAAAAACAGGTGAACTGCACTCTCCTCCCTAGATCTGCAAAATGGACAGAGAAAATCATCTAACTCAAGTTTCCTCCTCCGCAGATTTACCTTGGTTGGTAACCTGTCTTTGAGTAACCTCCATGCAAATGTAGCAACTTTTGATGGCACCTTGAGCTTCCATAACTCCTCAAAAACTTCATCTTGTATCTCTTCTACTACGTCCTCCCTCATCACATTATAGGCACTTCTAACTGAGTATTGACCATTCGAATTTTCCAACCACACCCATTGATCTCTATGTTGCGGCTAAATTCTATGGCTCTCTACATCTTTTAGAAATGAGATTGCCATGTCTAATTCATTATCAAACAATGGTCTCCTCCATCTGAACTCCCATTCCCACCCTAAGTCTTTGAAAGCTCCCATGTGTTGTATGAATTGATTTTGCTGGGAGGAAATAGTATACAACCTAGGATATTTCTCTATTAGTGTGCCCACTCCACCCATCCAGTTGTCCTCCCAAAATTTAAACTTGTCCCTACAACCAACCTTCCATAATGTTGAATTCTTTAGTATCTGACCATATTGCGGATGTTGAGCCACCATCTTTAGGTCCTTCCACCATATTGATTCACTATTGATTCTAGGTGCATCATTCAAATTCCTCCATCCCCCGTACTTTGATTCAAGTACCCTGGCCCACAACTCCCCTTGATGCTGAAATAAATTCCATTTCCATTTCCACAGCAATGATAAATTGAAAGAATTAATATCTTTGACTCCCAAGCCACCATCTTCTTTTCGCATGCAGACCGATTCCCATTTGATTTGTGCTATTTTGTTTTGTTCATGGCCACCTCCCCATAGAAAATTCCTCTGTAACCTCACCAGCTTATCCACTACCTTTTTAGGGACCCTGAAAAAAAGAAAGAAAATAAATAGGAATGGATGTTATCACTGACTTTATGAGAGTCACTCTCCCCCCGAAAGATAAGTGTTTTTGCTTCCATTTCGCTAGTTTTCTCTCACACTTGCTAATAATAGGGTCCCATGTCTGACTTCTTCTTGGATTTGCTCCAATAGGAATGCCGAGGTATGTGAAAGGGAAGGACATCAAGCTACAATTGAGGTAATTGGATGCAACGATTTTCCACTGATCCGGCACCCCGAAAGCACCAAAATTACTTTTAGCAAAATTAATTTTGAGGCCCGATACAAGCTCAAAAGCCCTCAACATTGCTTTAATTGCTCTAACATTTTCCATAGTTTCCTCCCCAAAGAAGATCATGTCATCCGCATACTGAAGGATACTAACTTCCACCTTATTTATGCCAACTAAAAATCCCTTATATAGCCTCTTCTCCAAAGCTTGTGACATGAGGCCATTAAGTGCCTCTGCCACAATGTTATAGAGAAGAGGTGATAGAGGCTCACCTTGCCATAGTCCTTTTTGAGGTAGGAACTCAGATGAGGGACTACCATTCACCAAAATTGAAACAGATGCTGATTTTAGACACCCCTCAATCCATTGAATCCATTTGCTGCAAAAGCCCATCCTACTCATCATATAAGTGAGAAACTCCCAAGACACAAAATCATATGCCTTCTCATAATCAACCTTGAATAAAATGCATGGATTTTGGCATCGTTTGCCTTCTTTAACAACCTCATTTGCAGTCACCATGTTGTGTAGCATATGTCTTCATTCTATAAATGCTGATTGCCTCTCATGAATAATGAAAGGCATGACCTTCTTCAATCTATTGGCCAAGATTTTAGCCATTATCTTGTATGTACAACCTATCAATGATATAGGTCTGAACTCATTCAACATTTGCGGATCCACTACTTTAGGGATCAATGCTATGAAAGATACATTAGATCACTTTGGAAAGATTCCATTGGCATAAAATTCATCCAGAAACCGAAGAAAATCAGGTTTAATAACATGCCAAAATTGCTTGATGAATTTGAAATTAAGTCCATCAAGTCCCGGGCTTTTATCACTCCCACAATTCTACATAGCCTTTTTAACCTCCTCCTCCTGAAAACGCTCCACCAACATGTCCTTATGATGGCTTCCAATGGTTTGAAACCATAAACCATCGAATCTAGGTCTGTCATAATCAGATTCTTGGAAACACTACAAAAAGAACCTCCTGACTTCCTCCTTAACTGATGTCAGGTCTTCGATCCATGACCCATCAATCATCACTTCTTTTAGGCAATTATTTCTACGACTTGCATTGATCATGAGTTGAAAATATCTAGAATTACAATCCCCTTCTTTAATCCACCTAGATCTCGCCTTCTGTCTCAACAGTGACTCATGTGCCTGAGCTGCTTCCCATAAGTCCTGCTGCAATTTCTTTTTGGCTAGCAACTGTTGATCAGTTAGTTGTCTGTCATCTGATTCCTCTTCCATCTTGTTTAAGTCTTCCTCAATCCTCTTATACTTCCTGAGGGTATCTCCAAACTGATCTTTGTTCCACACCTTGATCCTGTCTTTAAGGGATTTAATTTTTTCTTTTAGCACAAAGCCTCCCCATCCTCTGTGCTGGTTAGATGTCCAACTCTCATGTACAATTTTCTTAAAAGAGTTGTCAGATAACCAGCAAGCAAGGATTCTGAAAGGTTTTGGGCCCCAATCAACATATTTGGATCTAAGCAATAATGGACAATGGTCCGAGAAGTTCCTATCCAGTGTGTATTGAGATGTGCCCGGCCATTTTGTAAGTCACTCTAGGGATACCATAAATCTATCCAATTTACTCCTGGCTGTTCCATTTGGCCTGATCCATGTGAACTTTCTCCCAACCCATGGCGCTTCTTCCACCTCCAAATCTGCAATCCATTCTTTAAACTCCCTAGAATTGCTTACCTTCATCCCCTTGTTACAAGCTCCGACTCTCTCTTCGGAGGTCCTAATGTTATTAAAGTCCCCCAATATGCACCATAATCCCTCAATATTCTGACTTTTCAATTGCTTTATATTATCCCATAACACTCTTTTGCTTTGGATATCACAGTGAATAAATGTTGATAATGTTAAGTGTTTGTGCCTCATGCTGCCACTTCCCCACCAACATAATATAGCCAGCTCCAGTAATCTTCCTTTCCAACTTGAATGATTTTTCACCCCAAATACACAGAATGCCACTTGAGGAATTAACAGAAGGCAGAGCTTCCCACCTAACATCAGAATCTCCCCATAGAGCTTGACACATGACTCTTTCAATGACTTCCTTTTTTGTTTCTTGGATACACAGTATGTCTACATGTTGTTTATTGACCAACCTTCTAACTGTTGGCCACTTGACCCCCCTTCCTAACCCTCTTACAGTATATGAGATAATGTTCATGGGGTCCTTTTCTTGCTTCCCAATCTCGCAGCCTCTTTGATGTCTCTATCTTCCATGTCAATTATTATTTGCTACAAGTTATTCCTCTGAACGTGCCCTCCTGTAACCCTTAATTCTTTTGTCATCTCCCATAATTTCTCTGCCTCTTGAATCTTGTTGTTGACCAGAAGTACTTCCTCAAGTGTTGGTTGTTGTGATGAGAGGTAATGATCCTTTTGTTCACGGTCCCTTTCTGGCATGTGTTCACTCCCCTGCATATTGGGTGGTGTTGGTGTTACTTGTTGGCCCATAGCATCTTTTGGGAAGGTAGCATATTGCTTTCTGCACCTACATTTTCTGTAAAACAATCTGTAAGAGTTATTTTGGCCTACCTTACTTGATGATGGGCTATTGGTATTTTGGTCTATTAACTTGTCGGGGGTGTGAATAGCAGAAATAGGCCCAAGTGTATCTCTTGCCTCTTGGTCACGTGGCTTTTCTGAACTTAAAGCACCCTTCCCCATCACCCTAACAGTCTTTTCTGCCTCCCACTTTCCTTTCTCATGCCTATTCTCTCTCCTTCCATCCGAGGTACAAATCCCCAAAGTCTGCTTATCCTTTCTTTGGTGCACGGTCCCTTGGTTGGTGTCAGTTGTGTCGCAACGCAAGCCTGCAATTTTGTGTTTGGTAGCATTGGTGCTGTCAGTGCTGACTTTTCCTTGGTCTGACACGCAAACCCAGTGGTCAACGTGTTTGTCCGCCATGTCGACGTGGTCATCGCATCCAGCAGATCTCGGTGCCTGGTTTTAGGCTTCCTCTCCCAGCGCTCGATGGTTTTCCACCATTTTTGACGGACTGGTTGGGTTGGCATTTGTCGCCTGGTTTTGGCCTTCAATTGCCAGCGGTCTGTGGTTGACCATCGTTTCCAATGGGATGGTGACGTTGTCGTTTGTCTCCTCTTGACCCTCCATCTCGGCGTGCCTCTCATGAGCGCTCTCCATCGTCGCCGCCATTGACCACCTCGGTGAAGCAACATCACTCTCTTCAAAGTGAATTTCTTCCAATGAGCTATAATCCATGTTACACCAGCACTTGCATGTCTTTGATGAGATGCCGCTTTCCTCCGTTATGTGCACTTAAAATATCTCCCCTTGGATGTGTACATTAAAAGTATGTTGGATTAACGGCTTTCACGATGTCTTTAATAAGATCCTTGCCATATCTAGCTTTTGTAGTTCCTCCACGTCATCGTCGACTTCCACCAAGTCCCCGATACAAGCCACCATCTTCTTCATTTGCTTCATGTCCCCGATATCTAGCTTTCGTGGTTCCTCCATGTCATCGTCGACTTCCACCAAGTCCCCGATACCAGCACCATCTTCTTCATTTGCTGCATGTCCCAAGCTATTAGAGGTATTCCCCAACAATGCACCCATGTCAACCGATGACCTGGTCGCATCCCTGGATTCCATTTTTCCAAGGTGTGGAACATCGTAGTCCCATCTTCATTTTCATCATCCATCAGTTGCCTTGCTTTGTCGTCAGTGAGGCCCAGGAGCAAGATCATGTCATCTTCGATGTATTTCGGTGATTTGTTATCATCGAAATCCCAGAGGATGTCGTCTTCTACGCTGTCAAACCTAGACAAGTTTTTTAATCTCCCTACCCATGCTTCTTTTAGCCATTTTTGTCCTGTCAGAGGGATATCCAGGTGCACCGATGATTGTGACCTGTTGCCTTCCTTGTTTGCTGAATTCCCCTGTTCTGCTCGTAGTTTATTCCTAGAATAACATCAGCGTACGAGCCTCGCTTCATATCCAATGATACTCCTTGCTTCATTTGCAGGTATGCATCTCTATTTTCCTTCTCCCCTTGCTTAATATATGATCGCCCCTCTACATCTTGATGTGATTTTCGATCCCTAACTCTTCCAAATTTTGGAAGGTTAGCATACATCTTTAGCCCACCGAAGACGAGTCCAACTTCCTCTCTAATTGGCGTTTGTCCTCCACCCCTTTGAATCTGACAAAGCCATACTTCCTACCATTCCTATTTCTTTTCTTGGAGATGAAAATCTCCCTTACATCACCCGCTTTTTTGAAATGTTACCATAAATCTTCTTCAGTTGCATCATCAGGGAACCAAGTGAAGTAGAAAGACGTTACATCCTTATGGTCTCTCCAATTCTCTCGCATGTAGCTTTGTTGATATCCTTTCCTATTTCCGGCGATACTCAGACATGTACCCTCTCTCTGTCTCGCTTTGGTTCTCTCTCTCCTCTCCCTTCTATTCCTAACTCTCTCCCACCCACTGTTTCTCTCTCCACTGTTTTCCTCTTCACTCATCTCTCCTTTAATTTTTCCCGCCAATGTGGGACTTGAATTTTTCTCTCAAAGAGATAATTCTGTATCCACATTTACAAAATTGGGAAAAATGATTTATAAAATAAATCTTTCCGGGTAGTGGGGTATATAAATGAACATGCTTGCATTACCTTGCAAAGAAGAATCAAGCAGAGATGCAAATAAAGTAAAGATTGTTTCTGCACCATCTCCCAATTAGTCACCCTCTGTCTTATAAGCCTTTAAAGAGTAGCATACAGAGTCAAAACTAGCATCCACCTAGGGACTCCATGAATATCAGCAAACAATTTCCTTCTTGTGGAATATGGTGTCTTCTCTTCCAAGTAATCAACATCAAGACTCTTAACCTCTTGTTTAATATTTTGAAGAACAAGTGCCACATTAGGTGGACTATGGATCCTTTGGCCATCATATAACATCCCAATTTCACTTATCTTGGAAGCCAAGTTGTCGTGTTGGATTGAAGCACCTGAAGTTGAGTGCCTCTTCTTGCAAAAATTTCAATATAGAAAATTGACACAAAAATTTACAAAATGCAACAACATCCAAGCAAAAAAGTGACTTTTAAAAAAATGCAAATTTGAAGTAACAGAAAAAACCACCAAGTTCTCTCAATCCAAAAACAGTGTTTTAAATCCCGGATAGCGGCCAGCCCCGAAATTGCCATAGCGAGATAGCTGCTATTCTGAAAATTTGTATACTTTATATAATGTACACTATATTCCAAAATGATGAGAAACCTAAAATTGTCCAAATACAGGGACTTATGACCAGGTGTAGGACCAACCGGTCAGTGGATACCCTTCAACAAATGGTAACAGGCATACTTAAGAAGGCCCAAGTGGAGAAGAATGAAGACCTAGAGGCACTACTAAGAATATTAATTGTTGTTGAAGGCCCACACTAATTTGAAGGCCCATGCTAAATATGTTCTAATTTTTTATTTATAATTTGTTTTCGTTGTAATTTTGGCTCAAACTGTTTTAAAGGCCCATGTCTATTTCTATCTTTTCGTTTAGATACTCTATATGTATGGATTTCGTTTTCAATAGGGAACTTTTGGGCATTTGATAAAAAATTTGTGAGAACTTCTTTCTGGATTTCTCGTTGAACCAATCTCGGACTTATCAAGGTAATCCTTGTGGCGTCTACCCTGACTTATCTTCCCTCTCCAGAAGTGGCATCATCCAAAACTTTGTAGCTTGTATCAAGCGATCCGCTTCTAGTAAGGATCACATCACAAAAGAATTTTGATGGTTTCATATAACATCTAATACACCAACCCTCTACCATACACAAAATGACAACACGATAACTCAAGTAATGCAACCACAACAAATGTAGGAGAATTTTTTTTTATTTTTTTTTTTGCTCAGCAAAAGTAAGCATCATATATATAAATGAGTACCAAAGGTACTGTAGATACATAAAAGGATTGGATTAACAACTGGTTCAGAATGCCAAGATACATGTAATAAGAACTAGTTGAACCCGAGGAAAGAAAACTATTACGCAGCACTAATTACTTATAATACTACAGCTACCCTCCTTTCCTAATTACAAAATGCTACTGTGAGATGAGAGGACCAATGATTGAAATGCAGGGTGAAACCCTTCTCCAAAAGTTTTAGCCATGTCCATAATAGAAAAATCGCATCTTCCATCACTTTACTTCCTTTGAAAGTTTGATTAGCAAAAATCACCCCATTTCGATGCTTCCAAATGGTCCATGTTAGCGCTACCCACCAACATTGCCATCTTGTTGCTTTAGTTCCAGCAACAGACCCACTTACATGTTGCAGAAAATGATCCTTGGGATTTTGTGGGAATACACCCCTTGTGTTTATCCATTGCAGAGACTCCCACCATAGAGGGAGAGTTTTGTTGCAGTTGAAAAATAGATGTGTTGTAGTCTCCTCAGAGGTGTTGCATAGAGGGCACCTTAGGTCATTTAACTCCACTTATCTACTTCTCAGGTTTGTTCTAGTTGGTAATCGATCTCTAATGAGTCTCCAAGCAAACACTGCTGCCTTGGATGGAATCTTAAGCTTCCAAAGATCCACGAAGGTCCGATCTTCATTTCCCTTCCTACTTTCAGACATCAGTAGCTAATACGCTGATTTTGCTGTAAAATTGCCGCTCGGGACAGCCTTCCATTTCCATGAATCTACAGTATTTTGATGAATCGTTAGCTGCTCTATCTCTTCTATGAAATCAGCCGCCATAGCAATCTCGTTTTCGAAAAAAGGGTCTCATCCAACTAAAGTTCCATTCCCATCCAACATCATTATGCCCATCTGATGCAATCCTCCCTAGGAAGGGACCAATCACTAGAACCATGAGCAAGAGGCTCCAAGAAGATTGGGCTAGAGCTGCTGAAGAAGGCCCTAGGGTTCTCATGAACCTTAGGGTAGATTTCTGAGCCCATGGGCCAAGGTTGGGTCCAATTATCTTTGTACATATTAGACTAGGATGTCATTATATTTGGTCCTTGTATATAGGGCTCCATATTGTAGGTAGGGTACCCTAGAAATATAGGATTTTTCAGCCCTTGTATTTTTGGGCACCTAGACTAGTTTTTGTATTAGGGGTAGTTTTGTAATTTCACATGCACTAAGTGGATATTTGATGTGTGTGGCTGGAAATAAATTTAATTGAATTGGTAGAAGCCCAATCCAATTAAATTTTAGAGGGGGAGGTGAGCATTTGCTTACTACACCCCATTGCCACATCATATAGTCACACTTTGTGCATGTCCTTCATGCTTTTCATGCCTCATGACACCTAAGCACACTTAGTGGAGAATCTTGGAATTGATCTTGGATTAGTGGGCTGAACCATAACTAAAATTCACTAATCATAATTAGTGAAATTTTGGCTCCAAAGTTTGGCTCCACAAATTCAATTTCAAATTCAAGTGAAATTTGAATTTCCCTCCAATTTTGTGTGACACTTAGGCTATAAATAGAGGTCATGTGTGTGTATTTTTTTCAACTTTGATCATTTGAATATTAACTTCAGATTTCAGAGCTCCTTTTGAGCACAAAATTTCGTGCTCTTCTCTCCCTCTCCCTTCATTCATCTCCTTCTTCCTCCAAGCTCTTATCCATGGCCTCCTATGGTGGTGAGCTTCTTCTAGACTCATCTTCTCCTTGAAGTGGCGTCTCCTCTCTCTCTTCCTTCTCCATTCCGCTGCCATTTATCTTCCAAGAAGCAAAGGAATCCATTGATGAAGAAGATCCTAGGCCTACAAGCTCCAATGGAGCTTGCATCACCATCCATACAGTTGATGGTCTAGTGTTGATGATTTGAGACCTGGTACAACCTAGGGTATTTTGCCATTAGTGTTTTGTCATTGCCTGCCCAAGTATCTTCCCAAAATCTGAACTTGTCTCTACATCCCACGCTCCAATTTATCTGCCTCCTGAGTGCAATTGAGTCCTGCTGTTGGTTGATGGACATAAGATCCTTCCACCATGGTGAATGATAGCTGCTTCTTCTTTCTTCATCAAGGGATCTCCATCTGCCATATTTAGAGATTAGTATTCTAGACCACATCTCCCCTTGGTTCTTAAATAATTGCCACCTCCACTTGCTGAGCAGCGCATAATTAAATGTTTGTAGGTCTTTAATATCGAGCCCCCCTTTATCTTTTGGGAGACACACTGTTTCCCAATTAACCCACGCAATCTTCCTTTGATCCCTTCCTCCACCCCACAAGAACCTGCGCTGAATGTTTACGAGCTTGTCCACCGCTCTATTAGGTACCCTGAAAAAAGAAAAGAGATAGATTGGAAGTGAAGTTAAAACTGCATTAATGAGGGTGACTCTCCCACCGAAGGATATATGTTTGTGTTTCCATGTAGCTGATTTTGCCTCACACTTCCTAATGATAGGATTCCATACCACACTACTCCTTGGATTTGCCCCAATTGGGATACCAAGGTAGGGAAATGGTAAGGGCAGCATACTGCAGTTTAGGAGCTCGGCAGCCTCCCTCTTCCACTCTTCAAATTTGCCAATCGCCCCAAATCGACTCTTCGCAAAATTAATTTTGAGCCCTGATGATAATTCAAAGCATCTGATGATGGTTTTTATAGCCTTCATGTTCTGCATTGTAGCCTCCCCAAAGAAAATGGTATCATCCGCATATTGTAATATACTAATTGGCTCCTTATTCTTGCCCACTAGAAAGTTGTTAAAGCGTTTTTTATCCACTGCTTCTCTCATCAAGCCTGTTAGACCTTCAGCAGCAATATTGAATAGTAGAGGGGCTAGAGAATCCCCTTGCCTAAGACCTCTTTGAGGGGCAAATTCTTTGATAGGGCTACCATTAACCAAAATGGAGATCGATGCTGATTGTAGACAGCCCATGACCCATTGAATCCATTTATTGCAAAACCCTAAACATCTCATCATATGTGCTAGGAACTTCCATGAGACGGAATCATACGTTTTTTCATAATCTACTTTAAACGCTAAGCATGATTTTTGACTCCTTTTTGCCTCCTCCACTACTTCGTTAGCTATCAAAACACTATGCAGTAAGTGTCTTCCCCTTAAAAAAGCGGATTGTCTCTCATCAATGATGTCCGGTAACACCTTCTTCAACCGGTTTGCTAACAACTTGGCCACTATTTTATAGACACAGCCTATTAATGAGATAGGTCTGTAATCATTGAGCGATTGAGGATCTTTCAGCTTGGGGATTAGAGCTATAAAAGAGGTGTTACCACCCTTCGGGAAGATACCATTGACATAGAATTCATCCAAGAAGCAAATGATGTCGGGTCTTAGGGGAATTTGGCAGCTTCATATCAAGAAGTCAACCAATGCTACTATCAGAATCGTTCTCCCTACCACCTCTATCTCATTCAAGTACCAGAGAGGCATTATAAGCTTCTCTCTACCAAATCCTTCAACCCTAACCTCACTGTTTTGTTTTCCCAAACTGCCAAAGACAAAAACAACAGAACCTAAAACTATTTCAACCATTCAGATTTGCAAAAAAACTAAACACAAGCTCCTGATTTGAATTTTTGGTTTCCCCTAATATTATTTTCAAATTGAGGAACTTAAACCCTGGTTGATTGGCGCAAACATAAAACTAAATGCACAAAAGCCTGGTACCTCCAACGTAACAGTAAAACATGCAATGATTGTTAATATGTAAGTGAGGAAGATTGAAGTTAAAAATTGGATAATAAGAGTTCTAAATTGAAATTGAGAATGGTTTGAATGGAAAGAGTGGAATATGGTACCTATATCTGCGGAACTGCTGTCTGGAAGAGAGGTTGTGAGGGTCGAAGTAACTGGGAGTGGGAGAAGTGTCCATCACCATGTTGTCTTCCATTGGAGCTTAAACCCTCAAACTCACTCACTGGTTCTTCAGCAAGGGAAGAAGGTAATGGACTATGGTTGATGTGTTTGATTAAAACCCTTCTTCGTTTATGTTGTGCCTCACGGATTCAAGTCATGTCAACTTCACCCTCTTATTAAAATATTAATGCAGATAACCAACAGAAACATTCTTGCCCATATATCAAAGGTGTATGTGCATCACACTACCTCCTATCAAATGTAAAGTGTTGCTGCTGCTGATTGGGTTGGGCATGTCAACGTAAGAGACAAGCTTCCTTTGGCAACTAACTAAAAGACAAATTTGATTCCTGTGTTTGTCTCCACATAATGCATTAATACATTTTTAAGTAGGAACCATTGTTATTTTGTCTTAGGGCTTTTCTCTAACCAGAATTTAAGTTTCACCTTAATAATCTTAAGGTTTATACTGAATAATTTTTTTGGTGATTGGTTTATATTGAATAATAGTACACCCCTATCAATCAATTGCCTAATTAATCACCTTAGAACGAATAGTTAATCAGATAATTTCAAGTATTGAAACTGATAGCTTCAGTAATTGGTTGAATAGCTATTTGACATCCAATAAAAATTAACAACTCGAGTATGCTAGTATTCTAGTGCTGTTCCTTTTGTTTTTCGGAGATTGATTCTCACAGTAAAACAGAAACATTTATAAATACTTTTTTAGTGAGTATCTGCTAATTACAAAGTTCTGACTCAGAATCATACAGCCTTTCATATATACTACATTAATAAGCAAAAAACCATTTGTGAGTCTAATTCTGCCACTAAAACACAAATTGGAAAAATTTGATAGTGACCAATTAACCAAGAAACTTGATGTCACAAAAACAGTACCCCACTTCAAAACTGCTCATAAAAACACACATCCATTGCTCTTTTGGCATGAAGATTCACATTGTATGCAATGTCCAACAAAATTCCATTAATAACTGCTTTATCAGCAATTCTAGCTCGCAATTTCATGTAATGACAGATAGGACTAATTGGTTTCAAGTGGTGCTCATATGGTGTCAAGCTTCAACATTTATTTATGCTACCAAAAGCCATATAATAACATCAAAACAATTGAAAAGGTATGGTACAGTGACAAATGAGCACTACCCTAGCCCGTATACTGTATGGGCACACTCCACAGATACATAGTAAAGGACAAAGGTATAGCTTGGATATCAACATTTCAGTGAAACCTCCAATGCCCTTGCTTGGCCTCAGGCAGCATATGGAAGCTTGCCAATCTCCTCTGGACACTCCACCATAACCAGTAGAAAAATAATGCCAAATATGAGCTTTTTTTTAGCTTAGGAAAATCTAGCCTGACAATAGTAGAATAATACCATACAAAAACACAAACTAACAAAATATAATTAAACCCTTTCTCCATTGTCTGATCTAAGCATTTCACCTTGTGCAACAAAGGTGCTACAAGGTACTAAAATCAGACAACAGAAAAGCATACCTTGATCCTTGTCACATTTGCTTAAACATATCAAAATGTTGATGCCATTCTTTTTCTGACATCAAGATTTCAGCCCTTGGAGTTGTTCTCCCACTTGCTTTTAATTTCTCATTAACAAGTAACGTGGAGAATTCACACCAAAAAGCTTTCACTTTAATGCAGAAGGAAAACCAATCAACTCTCAAGCATCACATGAAAAAAAAAAATCAATCAAGACTAGAAAGTGCCAAATGAAAAATCCAAAAAAAAAAAAAACAATATATAAGATGAAGCTCAAAACTAAAAAAAACTGCCATATGTAAAATCCAAAACGAAAAAAAAAGGACTTGGATTGGAAACGGGACACATTTAAAAGTCCAACCATTTCTGATAATATTGACAAGTCATAGGGGAGATAACACCATCAGGTGTACAAGAATGAATCCTAGGACAAACCCCACAAGGAATAGAAGCCATGGCACCAACACCACCAGCACCCTTCTTCACCAATCTATAACAAACTTCACCAACAGGAACAGACTCAAAATCCCCAAATCCAGTACTAGTCACCTCCTGAACCTTATTCTCCATAACCAAATTCTTCAAAATCTGCTCCACCTGCCCTTTACTAACTCCACCAGGGAACACATCACTCCCCACCTTCCTAATCCACCCGACGATCCCGTCGCACGTCGCGACTTTCCGTCGGCGGATGTTGCTCAAGCAAGCATCAGACAGAGCACCGATGAATTCGGTGTCGAATTTGCCGTCGGTGTACCACTCTCCGCCGCTGATCTCCTTGGAGGGTTCGAAGTCGGTCGCCATCAAAAGCTTCTTGGACTTGTTGTGGACGTTGACGACCTCCTTGATGAGGTTCTTGGTGATGAGCATCTTTAGGGTTTTCTTCAGCAGACTATCGGGAATGTGAATGTTTTTCTCTCGTTTGATGTCTCCTTGCCATATCCCCATCTCCTTCCTCTCGCGAATGATCGTGTACACGGCGCGCTCCTCGTTGTTCATTGACGATGACTGCGTCGATGCCAACAAGACTTGGCGCTTGCGCTTCCCTTGCAAAACGCTCATTGTTTGCCTTTTCCCCTTGCTGCGGAGGTGAGGATGAAGGGTAGAAAATTTTCCCATATATATATATATATATATATATATATAAAGATGTGCATTTTAACGTTGAGAATTCGGGTGCTCGAAATCCGAATTCTCAACGTGGTTTTTCCTTCATTTTATTTAAATTTTTAATTTTTTTTAAAAAAAATTAGAAATATATATAAATAATGGAAATTAGTAAAATTGGATAAAATTATAATATAATTTTTTAGTTACAATATAAATATAAATATGTTTTAGTTAAAATTTATGTGTCGTTGATGGTTTTATTTTGTTACGTACATTAATTAACAAATGAAAAAATTAGTTAGTAGTATTAAAATAAACTAAAAAACACAGAATAAATAATTTGATACATCTTTCTTATATAATACACATAAAATTAATTAATTAGTGCGGTGAGTAAGATGATAGACGAGAATAACAAAACATACTAAAAAATACAATTGCAACGCAAATATGACAAAACTAATGATAGACTAAAAGATATTATGCAGGGGAGACATGTGTTCTTCCATTTGGGTTACTAGTTTGTTAAAAATAACTTAAAATTTCTATTGGACAAAATCGTTTCCCAAAGTTGGATTTTATTAACACATTTAGCACGTCTTCGTCATTTTTTAACTCTGTTATTTCGTATTTGATTAATTTTTTGAATACTTAACATGACCTGATTGTTGAAAAAACAATCGTTTGACCACATGTGATAAGGGGAAACCCCTAGAGGTGCAACTTGCTTGATTGTATCATTGAGTTTATCCATGCTACATCTCGAAGGAATGTCAAATCTTATTGGATTTGTTCTAGTGAAGGAGTAACCCAAAAACTCACTTTGGCGTGATATATTTCACTTCTCGTTGTAATACAAAATTGCATCATAAGTAGGAGTAATAGTTGATTGAAGCAGGTTGAGTATATCATTTGATGTTCTATTGATGGTACATAATAATTTTGTAGGACCAACACACGAGTATTGCTCATTGCACATTAACATTGTGTAAACATCATCATCATTTTTCAATTGTAGAGATTGAAAAAAAATATTGTTGACATGCATCTATGAATAAATGACTATCGGTACTAGATTTCATCCACTAATTGATCGTTGGTTAGCTGAAGGGTATTGTTCATTATACTCTTGAGTGTCTCAAAAGAACAGTCATTAGGAACTTGCATTGGTGTTGGAGTTGGACTTTGAAAATAAACACCAGTTTGATTGTGAGTGATTGATCCATTTGGAAAAATGAAGGATAATCTCAAGTTAACAATGATCTGACTGTTTGTTTCTCCCAAGAATGTCATAGTATTAAGATTGAATTTGGTTTGTGAAGGTATGTTGTGTGAAATTGTGTGGTTACATTGAGGGTGTTTGGTGTTATTTATAGTTGTATGAACATTTTGCCCCGCTGATGTGTATTGGAATCTCATAAGGTTAGAATTGTGTTCTTTGCTAAAGTCTTCTTTGGAATCCAATGTTGATTTTTCCATGGTACCTGATGTAGCAGACGTCCATTATAATTTTCAGATTAAAAAAGAGAATTTGAGTTGTCCATTTTATGTTAGTTTTGTTGGTGAGACATTTATTTTTTTAGAGACGTGTTCAAATGGCATAGTGTTGTCGATCTGGACTGTGATTTTTCCCTGGTACCTGATACAGCAGACATCCATTATAATTTTCAAACTGAAAAAGAGATTCTGAGTTGTCCATTTTATGTCAGTTTTGTTGGTGAGACATTTATTTTTTTAGAGATATGTGCAAATTGCAGAGTATTGTCAATTGTGACTGTGATTTTTCCCTGGTACCTAATGTAGCAAACGTCCATTATAATTTTCAGACTGAAAAAGAGATTTTAAGTTGTACATTTTATGCCAATTTTGTTGGTGAGACATTGATTTTTTTAGAGACATGTACAAATTGCATAGTGTTGTCAATTGTGATTGTGATTTTTCACTAATACTTGATGCAACAAACATCCATTATAATTTTCAGATTGAAAAAAAGATTATAGGTTGCCCATTTTAGGTCAGTTTTTTAGTGAAGCCTTTATTTTTTGTAACAATTTAGTGTAAATTGTAAAGTGTTGTGAATTTCAACTGTTATGTTACCATGTCACGTACTGCAGTAGAAGTGGGTAAATTGGAAATTGTTAACTTAAATTTATACAAACAATTTATTTCATTACATAAAGTGATCACTGAATACCGATATAAAACACTATAGAAAAACCTCATAACAAAAACAACTAAGACATGAATCATCCCCAAATTACCAATCTCGTTTGAATATTGTTTCGTGGGATGGAGACATGTTACTTCCTTCGGGCTCAGAAGAAGAGTCAGTATCACTACCATGGTTTTTGACTCAACAACTCTCGTATTTATCTAATAGGTCCTCAGGATTGGAGGTTGGGTCATGTTGGTTGCTTGGTGGATTATTATTGTCACAAATTATGGCAAATGACTCCACAAATGGTAGTGGTGGGTTGTTGTAAAAAATGTTGAAAATTTATCTAAAATCAGCATCATCTCGCAAAATAAAATATGTATGCATATAACGTTGTCCTGACTCAAATATGAGGCATCGAAAGTGGAGATGTTGGATATGTTGTTGTGGTTCAATGTTTAGTTTTTGGTGAACAAGTTCAAGCAATTGTGTAAAGGTTATGGCCTTGTTGACCATGAAAGTTTTTGTGTTGTTACTAACGAAGGTAGTGCCTTCATTAGTGTTGCAGATTTAGGCGTTATAGTAAACACAAACATATACAGTTGGGTGACACATTGTGGTAGTGGTTGAGATGAATGTTTGAAAGTTCTATGAATGTCTTTAATTGTAGTGGTATTTATAGAATTTTTTTTATAGTTGGGTGAGTCATTAGTGTTAACTATGCATTTAGATGAATTGGTAAATGGGCACTTAAGCAAGACTGTAAGGGTCCAAATCATAGCTTTTTTTTTTATTTTGTTATCCTATTTTGAGGTGGTTGTCCATGGAACTAGTGCTTCTAAAATTCTTTAACATTTAAACTATTGAAAAAATGTGTCAATAATATTAGAAATGTGTTGGACATAATTTTAAAAAAATGCAGGACACAGACACTTAAACATTGTTGCAAGGGTTCAAATCATAGTTTTTTTTTAAATTGTTCTCCTATTTTGAGGTCATTGTCCATGGAACTGGTACACGATATACTTTTTTTTGGACTCTTTGACATTTAAACTACGGAAAAAATGTGTCACAGATCTTAGTAATGTGTAGGACATAATTTAACAAAATGCAAAACATGGACACTTAAGCATTGTTGCAAGAGTCCAAATCATAATTTTTTGATATTGCTATCTTATTTTTAGGTGGTTGTCCAGGAACAGGTGCACAATATATTTTTTTGGATTATTTGACATTTAAAATAAAGAAAAAATGTGTCACAGATATTAGTAATGTGTTGGACATAATTTTAAAAAAATGAAGGGCACTTAAGCACTATTGCAAGGGTCCAAACCATAGTTTTTATTTTATTCTCCTATTTTGAGGTCGTTGTCCATAAAACAAGTGCATGCTATTTTTTTTTGGATTCTTTGACGTTTAAACTATGGAAAAAATGTGTCACAGATATTATTAATGTGTTGCACACAATTTAAAAAGAAATGTAGAACATGGACACTTAAGCATTGTTGCAAGGGTCCAAATCATAGTTTTTTTTTAATTTTGCTCTCCTATTTTGAGGTGACTATCCATGGAACTAATGCACGATATATTTTTTAAAACTACGTAATACCCACACTCAGTGCTTCCTTTTTGTCTATTACACTAAAAACATTATGAAATTTAGATATTCAACGTTAAGTACAAATTAGTCTACACAGTGCTAAAATATAAGTAGAAGCATTGTTTAAATCACTTACTTTAACAACAACCACCTAGCACCAGCCTTGGATTTACTTTGTGGAGTATTGTCAAGTCCTTTCAAAGCACTGTTGAATGCAACACATAGATGGTTATTGTACAGTTAAAATATTGATGTTACTGACTAATGTTAATGCAAATGTGTTGAAAAACAACACTGGCATGTTAATTATTCCTTTGAGGTATTTGTCTGGCCTATTATGCAAGGAACAAAATTAGATGACAACATTTTTCTTAGGAAAAATGATGACCATTTGTCAATGTGCACTGCAGTGGAGACCAATATAGGTTATTATACTATTATACATTATTTAAATTCATTTGTTCAGTTTAACTTACCCATTCAGGTAGGCTCCTAGGTACACATCCCATTTTGAATTCTGCATCCAGTTCTTAATGTAAGTTTCTTATTCAAATTGTGATTGTCCAAATCTCTGGATCGACTGTGGCTCAAGGAATCCATACACATCGATATTCCCCGCTCGCATACTTGTCTCAGTCATATGCCTATTGTTGTTAACACAAAGTAAATTATGTATGAATTTAAAACAATAAGTTAGGTAATTAACAATACTGTAAATTGACTTACAGAATCCACAACTGTATAAAAGAGATACCGAGACATTGACCACCGTGTGCTATTTCAGACAGATCTTCACGCTCTATGTACAAGGAAAACTCTTTATTAAACACCCCGAACACGGTAGCATTCCACATAACCTACAATGGCTTCATAAAAAGCTGTGGGATGATCAATGTCATCAGATATAGGGGATCATCGACATCATGATCCGGCCTATCTGCAAGTTTTGTTGGTCCCATAGCTCCCTGTTTATCCAACATAGTTAATTGACATAATTTAATATAGTGAACACTTTAATTGAAAAAAGAAGCATGTAATGACACTAAAATACATGTTCTGATAAACGTTTGATAAGATGTGTTGGCCAAGCGAAAAGGGTGTTAAGTGTTTGCCCCACTAACTTAACCTCTTTAGTAGATACAGGAATGGGAGCATATGCATCTCTAACCTCCTCAACACCAACCTTGACTTGATCATGCAACAAAGGAATGTTGTGAATGTTTGTGGATCCCACATAAACTCTTCCTAGGGCAACCAGGCGCGGAGGATTTTCTTCGATGTACAACCCGCATTTGTCTAAGTCACTCGTGTCTGGATCATTCCCCGAGGGATCAACACAACTCTTCTTTGTGCTGACACAAATAGTTGAAAGACCAACTTCAGGTTCAGGAGGCAGTGCGAGTCCCTATGATTGCATCTGCAACTGAAACTGGGACTGCATCTGGCTGAAGGATAACATTAGTTATCGAGTCACTTTTTTTGTGATCGACTCCTCCAGCTGGTCCCTAATTTGTTGTGTCAACTCCTCCAGGTCTTTAGGAGCCATGGAGGAAGACGTGTGGGAGGTCCTTGGAGCCGGTCCAAAGTATTGCTTGATCGTGACACCGGCTCCAACAGCACGCACACGACCAGGGTGTTCTGGTCGCCTAATGGCAGCAATCAGTACATCCTGATGTCCATGGGCGATAAAGGAACCCTGTGAGTCCTAGTCCTCCAACGAATCCTGAAAATAATCTATTTATTGGTTTACTCAATCATATAATAAACATAAATAATTGCAATTAATAATTGAAAGTCACTTACAATCTTGTTAATAATTTCCTTTGCTGCCTCAGACGTCATTTGCCCAGTTTTCTTGGTGTGGACCATCTTCCATTTCATGTGTCGTCTGATGAGAGATGGAGGATAATTCACGGTGTCAGTGCTTTCGGATAGAGCAGCTTCTTCCAATTTTTTCTTTCACTTCTCATCCATCAACTTGTTTTCTAAATATTCATAACCCCCATGAGACAACACGTGAGGGACAATGTTTTGCTTCTAGATGGCCTGTACCTTTTTTCGCACATCCTGCAAAAATTCAACATTAATAAAACTCATGATTACAATGTATTATAATAAGTGAATTTAAATTTTAAAACAATGAGAATCACAAATTAGTTACCTCCCACCAAGGGTCTCTGCGGGTCTAACAAAATTGGACCCACTTCTCCTTGCTAATGCCGTACTTTTCGCATACAATGTAGTTGACACTTTCCTTGTCGGCTACATGTGCCCATTTCGACGTCAAATTAGACTTGAATTGTCTCCACCGCTCTCCCATAGTCTGAAGTATTTTTTTTTTGTCCTCAGATCAGATGCTTCAGGGATATCAAATTCATCCTGACAAACAATTCTATTGTTACTAAATTACAATTTGATTATCAATGAAATAAAATGAAAGATTTAACTAAAATACCTGAATATCCTTCCATATCAAATCCTTCTGAGCAGCAAGGACTTGTTTCCAATTCTCGTATGTGACATCGACCTTATCATGAGCGACGATCCCCAAATATGTTCTTAACTTCTTTCTGTGGGACCGTCGGCCTTCCCGGTTGCAAGATCGACATGGACCAGTGATCTCTCTGCCCCAACTGGTCTAGTCGCCAATGATCTTAGCCATGTGGCTTTTTTTGTCCGCTTCAAGGTAGATGGCGACTATGATGCTACATTAGTAGGAGGAGGAGGAGAGTTGGGTGGTGTAGCCATTTTCCTGTAAAGAAAATAACATTAGTTAATTAACATTATCACAAAATTGAATAAGCTATGTAAACAAATGGACTGAAATGAAATACATAATAATAAAATTACATTAGACGATGTTAATTAATTCTCCTTCATCATGATCATTACGATTAGCATGAACATCGTCAGCTTCTTCTTCTCTGACGACGTTAGGCGACATTTGTGTGGACAAAGGACTAACATAAGTATCACTGTATGAATCATCATCTTTAACATTAACACCAATTGTTTTCCCATGTAAAACCACTGACCACCTTTCATCACAAGGATCTTGAACATAAAATACATGTTTATTTTGTTCTACCATGATGAAAGGGTCATTCTAGTAAGCGAGTTTCTTTAGATCTACCAACGTAAATCGTACATCATCATCGGTCCGCACACCAGTGTTGTTGTAAACCCATTTACATTTGAAAACATAGACAGTAAATTTGACATAGTTAAGCTCCCAAATTTCTTCAATCAAACCAAAGTAAGGGATGGAAGCTACACATGGATTGTCATCATGTACACTAGCGAAGTGTTGAGATTCAGCCCTTAGGGTGACCCCACTGTTTTGCATTATACTTTTCTCGTCTTGTGCTTTTGTATAAAAGGAATACTTGTTTATATCGTATCCTTGCCAAGTTATAACATTTTATTTAGGCCCATCTGCTAGCTTTCTTAACGTTTCAGAAGCATTATCATCACCAAAGATTGTATCTTTAAACCAATTTAGGAAAATCTTGTTATGCTTTTTCAAGACACAGTTCTTCGACATTTTTGGATTACTTTCTTTCACTAAACCTTCATGTCGAAGTATGTATGACAAAACTTCATTATTGTTATTCAACACATACAAGTGAGCTTGTTGCAAATGTTCTACAGTTGGAGTGATAACATGCAGTCCTCTTGAACCCTTACCGCCTACGCTTTCATCATGTCGAGATACGGGAAGCCCAACAGGTCTAGCTTTTTCAATGTACTCTAAAAAAAATTCAATGGCTTCTTCTGCAATGTACCTTTCAACAATAGATGCTTCTGGATGATGTAGATTATTGGTATACCCTTTTAAGATCTTCATGTATCGCTCAACTGGGTACATCCACCGCAAATAAACAGGACTACAACATTTGATTTATTTGACCAGATGAACAATTAAGTGAACCATGATGTCAAAGAAAGCAAGAGGAAAATTAATCTCTAACTAATACAATATAATAACAACCTCGTTTTCCAGCTCATTTAACTTCACAGGATCAAGGACTTTGCTACATATGGCATTGAAGAAAAAGCACAGCCGAGTGATGGCTAACCTGACTTTGTTAGGAAAAATTTCTTGTATGTCCACGGCTAACAATTGTTGCATCAAGACGTGACAATCGTGAGACTTTAACCCTACCAACTTAAGATCCTTCAAATGCACAAGGCTCTTAATATTTGAAGAGTATCCTTGTGGGACTTTGACCCAGCACAGACACTGACAAAAACTGATCTTCCTCTTTTTGGACAAAGTATGACAAGCTGGAGGTAAGTATATTTTTTTACCATCAGGCCTTGGATGCAACTGTGATCGTATATCCATCTCAGCTAGATCTTGACGAGTATTCAAACCATCTTTTGTCTTGCCTTGAATGTTAAAGAGTGTTCCAATGACACTATCACATACATTTTTCTCCACATGCATAACATCAATACAATGTCTAACATCTAGACCAGACCAGTACGGAAGATCAAATAAAATCGACCTCTTCTTCCATATGCAAGTCTTACTTTTTTCCTTCTTTTGGGTCTTTCCAAATATAGTATTCAAGTGTTGAACCCGCTAGAAGACCTAGTCACCAGTTAACGATATCGGGGCAGTTTCATGCTCTTGACTTCCATTAAATGCTTTTTTCAATCGCCTGTAAGGGTGATAAGGTTTTAGAAAACGTCGATGCCTTGTATACATTGTTTTTCTACCATTTTTAGTTCAATGTAGCTTGTGTCTTCTTCACAGATGGGGCATGCACGATGGCCCTTAACACTGTAACCGCTCAAATTCCCATATGCTGGAAAGTCATTAATGGTACAAAAAAGCATTGCACGCATTTGAAAAGTCTCATTCTGAAACCCATCAAACACTAAAACCCCATTTGTCCCACAACTTTTTCAAGTCTTCAATCAACGAACTTAGATAAACATCAATGTCATTTCCTGGCTGTCTTGGGCCCGATATCATCATAGACAACATCATGTATTTTCGCTTCATGCACAACCAAGGAGGCAAACTGTAAATTACTAGCAAAATTGGCCATGAACTGTGTTGAGTGCTTAAACTGCCATATGGATTCATTCCATCACTAGCTAGTCCAAGCCTAAGATTTCTTGCCTCTTTGCCAAAATCCGGATACAAATGATCAATCTTCTTCCACTATGAGGAATCAGTCGAATGACGAAGCATTCCATCGCAGTTTCTCCCATTTGCTTGCCATGTAAGGTCTTTTGCATCATCTCTATTAGCAAACAGACGCTTAAACCTTGGAATGATGGGAAGATACCATAAGACCTTCGTTGGAGGGTCCTTCTTTGAGTTTTCATCACTACCACAGTCGTCATCATCCTTCACTTTGTAGCGGGATACCCCACACCTAGGGAATTTGGGCATTTCTTGAAATTCATGTATGTACAATATGTAATCATTCGGGCAAGCATGAATCTTCTGATACTTCATACCCATCGGACACAATATCTTCTTGGCCTGATAGTAACTTTTAGGCAACGTGTTTTCCTCTGGAAGCATATCATGCACAACTTGAAGCAGTGAACTAAAGCTTTTGTCACTCCACCCATATCTGGCCTTCACATTAACCAAACTTAACACCACCAACAACAGTGTCAAGGAATTCTTGCACCCCAGATACAAAGGCTTCTTTGAATTAGTTTTTAATTGCATTGGTCATTCACTGCAATTAACTAAAATCTAATGTCCTCAATAAAACTTCACACTATGCATGTATTCTATGAGAACTGAAATTTGTGTTGTGATCCACTACCTCTGCACATTCATTTTGTAAGATATATTGAAATACCAGATAAAATTCTTCATTAATAAAAATTTCCATCTTTATTAAAAAGAAAACAATTTCCATCTAATGCTTCACTAATATAGGCTTAAGAGTTAAGATTGGTTCAAAGGAATACCATTGCTGCAGAATTGAGATTCTACTAATAAAATAAATCCTATGTTACAACTCTCATTCATCAATCAAGTATTTTATTCATCTTCCATGTCTTAGACCAATTTGCGAGAGGTTAAAAGCTAAATGATAAAACCAATTAGTTTTGAAATTTATGAATATATATTGAGACTAGATTAAATTCTTTATATTTATTCTTATATTTTGCAACAGAAAGATTTTTCATTTTTGTTCTGTAATCTGATTTTTCATGCCTCAAAATTTTGATGCTTGTTTAATTTTGAAATTAGAATTAGAATACAAAGGATTACTCATTATTGTAATCCTCCAGGCACTTGTCTTCTTTTGAAAAGTTGTTCAGTTTGCTAATTGAGAGTGTCTTAATATTTACTTGGGAAACTTAGGATAAAATTTTCTGTTTGGACATTTCTGTGATAGAAGCTTAGCAAGGCCACTTTGCCAATACTTCTTGCTGCTCATTCTAGTTTTATAGATTTTAGATATGTGCAGGCCTATAAAAACTACTTTCTAAAACTTGTTGTTAGCTTAAACAGAATATGAACCTTCTCTCAATTAACCCTTTGTTCATTTAATTACTAAAATAGTTTACCATAGAACTATAGATATACCTAGAGAACACGACTCCTATCCACCAGGGTAGATATATGTAGTCTTACCCTCATAAGTGGGGAATTGTTTCCATGATTTGAACCTGTGACCTCTAGGTCACAAGGCAGCAACCTGATTGTTGTGCCAAGACTCACTCTCATAGAAATCCAAATTAAGAAGTCTAAAGTCTGAACATACCACAAGATTGATGAAAGAAAGGAACCAAAAGTACATAAATCCAAGGAACAAAGCTTAAGAGTTAAGACTTTTATGCAACTATGTAACAATAATCAATTTTAATATGTTTTATCATTAAAATTATAATTATTAATCCAAATAAATTACCAATTAATAATTACTTAATTCAAATTTAGCTCAAAAGTTTTACCATACTGGCTCTCACATAAACCAATAGTTTCCTAAGAGGTTGAAGCCAAAAATCTTCAAGATACAACACAAGACTGTTTAATCTTTATAAAGCTATACTAGTTCCAAAATCAAAGTCCAGCCTTTCTAATTGATACAACACAATGCCCACAAGAGAATTGCCAAAGCAGAAGCCATTGCATAATACCCACAAAGCCTAGAAAATATTGACTTATTGAATGCCACAAGTGCATTGGTGGCACCCGAGAAGGCGAAGATTATGAATATTATGAAGGTGTGGAATGTTCTCGGACGACCCTTGAAGACTATGGTGGGAACTGGATTGTTGTCTATGTACTCATAAGGAAGCTAAAGGAGGATGTGTAGAAGCATACATTGTGTGAAGCTTTTGATGATGCCAAAGATGAAAGATATTCAAAATTAATCAAAGTCAAGATCAAGAATTCAAGAGAAACGATGAACAAATAGTCCATAGTATGTTAAAAGAATTCCTTAAAAGAGATTGCACAGGTTTGACCTTAGGTTAATTCTTCAAAACACCTTGCAAAGTTTTTAAGAACAATTCTGTTTTTGAAAATATGTTTTTCTCTTTGGTAATCGATTACCAGAGGCTGTAATCGATTACCAGAAGCAATGATAAGTTTTAAATAGTTTTAGAAAAATTTGAATTTAAATTTTTGAACCTGTAATCAATTACAGAGTGATTGTAATCGATTACCAGAGACATTTAAACAGCCTTTAGAAAATTTTTGAATTTAAAATTTTAAACCTGTAATCGATTACAATAGTTGTGTAATCGATTTCCAGTCATGAAATTTTGAATTTTAAATTTGAAGAGTCATAACTCCTCAAAACTAACTGTGTAATCGATTACTACATATATGTAATTGATTACCAATGAGGAAATTTTGAAAATAACTCCCAAAAGTCACAACTGTTCACATGATTTTGAAAGGCCACCAAAGGCCTATAAATAGGTGACTTGGGTTTGAATTTCTTCAGAGTTTTTCAGAACAATAATTGTCATATCCTCTAAAAAAGAAAGCCTTGGTCAAACACTAGCAAAATCTTTAAGGATTCTTATAAGATCTTTATCTTGTAACATTCTTCTCTACAAGAGAGAAATCTTCTTCTTACTCAAAAGCAAACAATTGTTGTTCAAGATACTATGGGCCTCTTCAGTTGTAAAGATCTCTGAACACAAGGGAAGGGTATCCCTGTGTGGTTCAGGCATTGTAAAAGGATTTTACAAGTTAGTGGAAATCTCAAGCAGGTTGCTTGAGGACTGGACGTAGGCACATAGCGTGGCCAAACCAGTATAAAAACTGAGTTTGCATTTCTCTCTTCCATAAACTTCTTTAATTTATTGCATTTTATTTCTTCTTTGAAGAAGTTTCATTTGAATTGATCTTTACTTAATTCATATTAAGTGTGCATATTCTAATTCAAGAGAGAATTAAAATTTGATTAGGGGAAAGTTTTAAACTTAATTCACCCCCTCTTAAGTTATTGAGGCCACTTGTTTAACAGGATGGTCATCACTGTGAAACAGATCCCCAAGACACACTCTAGAAGGGTGTAGTGGGGAATTGAGGCTAAAGTGGTTTAATAAAAAAAAATTTCTTTGAAAATCATTGTTGTAAAGAAAGAAAGAATGCAGTGGTGGCAGCAGGGGCTAGAGTAACATACAACAGGAAAAATGAAAATCTATGGTTTGCTATAGTCTTAATCACTTTTGTGGTGGCCACAATGTATCAACTGTACTAGGATTTTATCAAGGATTGGGGATTTCTTAATCCAAAATCCATGGCTCAGAGATGATCTAATTGTAAAGAATAAAAGCATATACTATATGTCTATTGTAAGTTTTCTTTACCTCCTAATCTGAATGTCACAATCATAAGCTTTTTATATAACGAAGTGATGTTGGACTGCAGGTCTTAAATATTGTCTTAAGAGTGACATGGGTGGAGACTATCATGCACTTCAAAGTAGGGCTTGTTCATTCACAACTACTAGACCTTTTATTAGCTGCACTTGAGGTTATTCGAAGAGGGCATTGGAATTTCTACAGGTATATTTTATCATATTTTGAAGAGATGCCTGAATTTTTTATCCTTTAGAATTTCCTTCTTGAATTAAGCAGGACTTCAAAATGCCTATCTCATCCAATGTAACACAAACTATTTCACTATTTGTGTTTACCAATAAGCAATTCCTATTAAAACCACATACTTTTAGGTACTAGCATGTTAAAACTCAATGTTTCTAATATACTCCTCACATGAAAATCATGAGTTTAAAGCATGGGCACAACAAATGCCTATGTAGTCTTTGGGTCAAAACAACAATGCCACTACACTACTCACTAGAATCTATGGTGACAATGAAAGAGCTCTAAGTCATAATAATTTTAGTTAGCACATTCTTCATACTCATTATTTATATATTACTATGAATTAATAATACTTATTATTTCCATTGGTCTTCCTCCGAAAGATTACACCAACTATAAATTACGTGCACAATTTCTTAAAACCAGAAAGTAAACTGCACAAAACTTGAAAACATGGGCATTGCTAGTTTGAAAATGAACATAAATAATGGTGCAGCAATTCCTAAACTAAAATTAGTCAATAATCATGTTAAGAAAAATTCAAAACAGCACAACCAAAGGAATTATTATAATAAATAAAAAAATCCTAAATCTTAACCTATGTTAGATCATGAAATATTTTATTAATGTTACATTTTCAAATAATAAAAAAAATCCTCAATGCCCCCCAAATTTTCTCAAATAAAGAATTACAATATTCTAACCTGATCTTAGCATGTTTCTTTTGTTGTTTTGTTCAAATCTGAAAGAAACCTGGTATCTTGTTAGCATAAACCTGGTTTCTCTCTCAAATGACAACATACAACCCTTCTCAACTCCTCTTTCTATTCATACACAACTACTGATCTGCTAGCATAAACCCACCCTTAATGCGACTAATCAATTGTTGGCCCATTCCTCTTCTTTCTAGCATAACCCCTTGTATTTCTTTGACTCACTAATTCAGCACTACTTTATGGTATCTCACCAATTCACACGATTCCAAAGGATCCAACCAAGCCAAGAAATTGGAATGCAGATACCATACTGCATCCCCTCTAGTAGGAAAAATTAGCATCAGGAAAAATTGCAGAAGTATGCAGAGACCAATATATGACACATATAGCAGCTTGCGGCATCAAAGCCTCAAATGCATTAACACTTGGCATCTCTCCACAAGATGATGTCTTTGCTTTTAAGTTGGAAACATAGTGGGCATAGTTTTGGTACTCAAATGCTCTAGCTTTTCTTAGATCAACCACAATAAATAGGTAATATTGAAACTTCCTTACTCACCTAATTATTCACTGTAATATTTTTCATCTTGAATTTGCAAAAGCAATATTCATCGGGAATCAATGTATTGAGGGAAAAGTCAAGGCCTCGTTTATCCATTTGGTTTTGAATTCGGGATCATGAATCCAAATATCCCAGCATTGCTGGTGTATGACATGAACATAGTTGATCATTTACAACTATACCATGGGCACATTATTCAATCTCCTCATGCCTTGCCCCTAATGAACAACACTATGCTACACATAAATCACTTACTTTCCATACCCATTCTACTTTTGGAAACTCTGCCAAAACGAGAGTGGTCACAAGTATTGGAACAACGCACTCAAAGTGAGAAGTGGTTGCCATGGTGCTATACACATTACAGAAGACAACTAGCTAGCTAGCCATTAAGCATTCAAAGGACTACAAAGTGAGCATGACTTACCTCAATCAAAATGAGACCCTATGAGCACGAGTGAGCACCCCAAACAGACTGCAAAGTGAGTACCCCAAACAGACCTTACAGTGAGCACGAGTTCCACAAACTAAATCCTTGCAGTAGAAACAAACAAAGGTCGTTGCAGTGAGCACGAGTTCCCCAAACAGACCTAGGTATTCAATAGAACATGTTAAAGAGAAGAAAGAGTCATGAAACATACCTAAGTAAAGTGGCAAGCTGTCACAGTCTCAAGCACGATGGAAAAGAAGAAGCTTAGATGGAGAAGAAGAGAACACAAGCAAAATAGGGCTCGTGTCTAATATTTTAAAATGTAAGTCCAACATCGATTTTCAATAAAAAAAATTGATGTTAACTTATCATACGTTAACATCGATTTTCTAAAAAACTGATGTTAACGAACTTATATTAACATTGGTTCTTCAAAAACCGATGTTAACATCGGTATCACTTCGTTAACATCAGATTTTCAGAAAACCAATATTAATGGATACACATTATTTACAATTATGCCACCGTGTTTATCTTAACATCGGTTTTTATCAAAAATCGATGATAATCTGGCGATGTTAAATCTACTTTTTGTAGTAGTGAATGACTTAGTGTTAAACAATAGTTAGGTGTCTTAGATTTAGAGGGAGTATAAGGGTGTGCCAAAAGTGGTATTGAGAATACTGTTGTAGCCGGGAGTGGCATGACAAAATATTTTTTTGTAATCAAGCTTTGATTAGTGAAATAGTGAAATCCTTAATAGGTTTGTAAAAGAGAATTGAATGTAACTCTGTTTGAATGAATTGGTATAAACTTTAAGTGTTTCTAATTCTCTCTAAAGTTATTTGACTCGTATTCTCTTGTGCTTGGTTTGACACACTTTGTCATACAAGTGTTTAATTGAAAATCTTTGTGATACAAGCATTGGACAATAACCTTCTATTTTCAACAAAAATGTTTTTTTATTCAAAGGACACTACATTCAATAACTTAATTTTTAGTATATTTGCTTAGAATCATCATTTTTTTACAAAAAAATTTCCATATTTATCTAACTCACTATTCAATCCCATTCTAGTGTAATATATATTATTTTAGTATCAAATTCAGTTCAATAAAATTTATTTAAACTGAATTAGATCATTTAGTTTTTATTCATCTTTGTTTTATTAACATTATTTAAAATACTTCATTAACCCAATACTATTTCACAAACAAAATCAATGCCATGGCTACAATAACAATCTAACATCTCAATAACAACTTTACATTGTGACATAATTAGAAATATCTTACATGTTTTGTTCTTTCTACTCAATTTTATTAGAATTTTTCTTCAATATAAAATACGTACAACATTTCTATGATAAAAAGAATAAGAGAGAAAAAAATTAATTTAATCTATAATGAATAAACTTATACAAAATGGAATAATAAGGCATGATTTAGATAGTGGGAGTATATGATTTTGTAAGAAAAAAATATATCGCGTGATTTTGTAAAATAAGAAATATATCATATGATCATTTTATTTTACTTTAGAAATTTAATTTTTTTAATTTATTAATATATATATATATATATATATATAATATTAAAAATTATTTAAATCTTTAACTTAACATTCACTTCATCGGATACCAATTAGAGACGTGAGATTGTAATTTGCAATACACCTAAAAAATGCATAGTAAATTATTCAATAAAAGTGATTGAAGCGAAGAACGAACAAATAAACTATAGTGATGACAATGTAAACGAACAAAGATTAATTTCATTTTACTGGCATTAACGATTGACCAAAACTTCATATCTTAGATCATCCCGAAAGAAATTTTTGCGTTTATTAATTTTTGTTCTCTTCTAACAATTGCAAAATTCTTTCATATTGATAATCCTCTAAACAAGAAAATGTATAGAAAGCCGGAGAGTAACAAAGGCATAGAAACAAAAACACCCTTGTTCAAAATTCCAGCCCCGCGTGGTTCTTCTTCGATAATTGGCTCTAACTTGGAACAACGTGAAGATCTCTTATAATGTGATTGTAGGACTAGGAGGGTTGGTGCAACTTCACCCCAAAATTTGTTAATGGACTTCACCTTGTTCACCATTTGTGATTGAAACTTTGGCAGAGTCCTTTGCTCTTTAGAATAATGTAATTAAGGCTCCTTTGAAGAATGATTGAAGTGGAGATAGAGGGAATTGAAATTGCTAAATGTTATTGAAGGTTGAAGCATTTGAATGAGAATAGGACACGATACACACCTGCTTTATATAGGGCTGCAAATAATCTATTTTTGGTTTTGGAGGTCCAAAAGGAAGACTTAACAAGAGGAATCCAAGTATCCAACATTAATTTAGGGTGGTGGCACTAAATTTTCAATGGTTGACATGAATTCTCGGGAAACTGGTATTTTAATGTCTTCTAGGAATATTCTTTTTAGGTTGTTACATTCTAGATGGTTGCTTTACCCAAAAAATTCATAAAACAATAAAGTTGAATGGTGATCCACTTTCAATGTAAAAAAAAATTACGCCATAATTCAACATAAACCATAGTTGATAACTTGATATAATTTTTAAGATAATTGTATAAAAGACAATAAATTTATTATATATGATAATTTTAAATAAATAATGGTATAAAATTATTTTACATTATTAATATAGATGTTTTTCTTTTAATAATGTGTTTTACTATTCTTTAACTATTGTTTTACACGTGATTTCTTCTATTTTTTAAAACATTTTATTAACTTTGGTACAAGGGACTAAAAAGGGGTTTAACTCAGCTAAACTGATCAAGATGTGTGAATAATTGTAATTCTCTTGGTACCTATTTTTGGTTTATACATATGAGAAAAACTTTGGTACATGGTACCAAAGTTAGTTCCAATGTTTAAACAATGTCATCACAAATATCGTTTAGGTTTGACAAATGTTTAAAAGATAATTCTAGAATTTATTTTTTTTGTTTTAACTCTCCAGTTCGTCAGGGGAAAGAGACTCTGACTAATCTGGAGTTTGACTGGGAGGTAAGTAAAGTCTAATTAAGAATTATTTTTGCTAATGATCGAATTTGGATAGTACCCAAACAATACAACCTTAACTTCAACACATTAACGACTTGTGTCCAATCACTTAGTTAGAAAAACTTATTTTTACGTCAAAATTAGCAATTAAATTATTTTTAGCAGCTATCGTATATTTGACTGAATTTATTTTAAAATAATATATTTTTGACAATTTTAAGACTTGAAAAATTAATTATTTATAAAAAAAAATGGTGCATAGGCTTTTTTTTGTAATTTATAATAACTAACACATCATGTTCAACCAATTGAGCTTGAGCTCCATAAAAATGATGCATAATTAAAAGCATGATCCAAAATGTAAAAAAAAAATGATCCATAAACATCTTATGTGAACCATTATTAGCCTAAATAGACTCTCAAATAGACTCCATATTAAATTTCATGTTCTTTATCGCGAGGGGACTACTATTCCCACTACCACTTTTGTTATTCACACTACCACTTTTTGAAAAGTAGTGAGAATAGACCAACTACCATTTACCCTACCCCATCCCTTCCCCTTCTCTCTTCCCCATTCTTCTCACCCCACCCTTTCCCTTTCCTCTTCCTTTCTTACGTTGGTCTCTCCCACTCCTCATTCTCTTCCCTTCCCCACCATTTTCTCCTCCTCCCTATGGGTGTGTCCAACACTCCAACTCCTTTCTCCCTTCATTTCTCATTTTCATCTGTCAAGGCTCGTTAAGATATATTTTTTTTGTTTTATATACACAAAAAAAAATGCGATTTCATTGTGTTATGGGTTGAGAAACACAACGAAATTGTACTTTCATTTTTATTTTATTTTTTTGTAAAATAACACAACAAAAACATGATTTTGTTGTGTTCTTAGTTGAGAAAAACAACATAATCATTTTTCCATTATGAAATGACTTTTTTAATATATTATTTGCTTTATATTATAACATGCAAATGCAGAGAAACATAAGCAACGATTTGTGATTGCATCAACACGTCATGATGCAGAGTTGGCTCAATGATAACAGCAACCTCAGGAAACAGAGGTTGAGGCACAAACACAACCACAACCTGGGGCATAGGCACAAATATCGATTATTAACTGTATTATTAGACCCCTATTTGGAGAAGGCCCTAGGGATTTGATGTTGCTTCGGTCGTTTATGGAACCCCAGAAAGAGGCTAGCCCAACTTAAGTGGGATATGATAGCTTCTTTATGGTCTAACATTCTTGCTAAGACATTATCTTCATTTTGTTCTGGATTATAATCTCTAATAAAAAATATAGCTCCATGAGCAAAGGGCCCTGTCATAATGAAGCCCGCTATATATTGATGATGAGTATATAATGCAACTTGAGTAGTAAAGTCTTGCGCTATAAATGCATAAGCGGGTAAAGAGTACATGTGTTGAGCTACCAAGGAAGTAATAACCCCTAAAGAGGCTAGAGCAAGACCTAATTGAAAATGAATTGAATTATTGATTGTGTCATAAAGACCCTTATGTCCACGCCCCAATCTACCCCCCGGAGGAGTATGTGCTTCTAAAAGATCTTTTATACTGTGACCAATCCCGAAGTTGGTTCTATACATATGGCCAGCAACTAGAAAAATAAATGCAATAGCTAAATGATGGTGTCAATGATAACAGCAACCTCAGGAAACAGAGGTAGAGGCACAAACACAACCACAACCTGGGGCATAGGCACAAATATCGATTATTGATTGTATTATTAGACCCCTATTTGGAGAAGGCCCTAGGGATTTGATGTTGCTTCAGTCGTATAAGGAGCACACAACCAGGCGTGTATGGATCGATGAGCCCAAAGCAGTTTTGAAGCTAGTCAGTCATGGTGGTAATGTTATGCCTCACCCTACCCAACCAACAATGAAGGGGTACGTGGGTAGGTCAAGGCTTAATGGCTTGTATGAGGCATGGTACATGTCCACGAATAAAGGCATAGTCAATGCCTTTATTCAGAGATGGCACAAGGAGACCTCCTCCTTCCACCTTCTTGTTGGAGAGAATAACCCTCAATGATATGTCATGTCCTTTACATATGCCTATTACAGGTCATATCGTTGATCACACAGACACGAGCTACACCAAGAAAGAGATCACAGGTCAGAGCTTGGTATTATGACGAATCAAGAGACAAATGTTGCAACGTTAGTAGGCAACAACAGGGTGTCACTGAGTTGGTTAGAGGGGTTGTGTCACTAATAAATGTCAATTTTACATGTTAATATTTTTTCATGACACTTATTTACTTGTGTTTTAAAAGAATATGCTTGTAAAAATCCCCACAGATAGGTATTTTTAAGTATTTTTGTACATGGAAGAGTTGACAAACATTTTTATGAGAATTCTCTATTTTGGGATACAAGAAAGATAGAAGTGTTAAGTCTGGATGAAATCCACTGAGCTAATCAAATTTAGCTCAACGAAATAAGGCCAGAAAAAAGGAAGAGAACATGGGAAGTCATCCAGGTTGAATTCGCTGAGCAAAATGTAATTTAGCCCAACAAATTGGAAGTAGAATGAGAGGAAGTGAAGATAATGAATCCACTAAGCTAAATATAATTTAGCTCAGCAAAATGATTTTCCTTCATGTTAAAGAATGTTGTTCCGTTGAGCGAAATTTTAGTTCGTTGAGCAGATTGCCTCATTTTTGCACCTCCTTTACTTTATATAAATAGAAGGAGAGGGAAAAATAAAAAGAAGGAAAAAAAAGAAGAGAGTAAAGAAAAACAGAGTCTGAAGAATAAAGAATTTCATAGGAGAAAGGGCAAGGATCAAGAATCTAGGGATGAACGATCATTTTCCAAGTCTTTCTCTCATTCATTCATTGTATAGGATCACTCTCACCACCATGGGTAGCTAATCCTCTTGCTATTTGGATTGGATGTAATCTGTCAAACTCTTCTGTAATATTTTTTTATATATATGTATATAATTTCCTATTATTCAGTGTTAGTGATTTGATATTGAATTTAATGCTTAAGATGAATTGATCACTCATTTCATGATTCAAGGTTTGGATTCTAACTGGGAAGTATTATCCAAATGTGGATCTAAATCAAGTCACCAAATGGTTATAATTGCTAGGAATAGAGTTAGAATTGTTGGTTGGTAAGATTCTTGATTAATGCAGGGGTTTTGAGTTGATGATCAAAGAATTGGTTGTTGATCTTGAAATCCTTAGAATTTTCATGGTTAAGGAATTAAAATGAAATGAACCAATGAATCCAATAACATTGAATATATAGGAATCATGTGTGTGTAATTTAAAGATGGTAGGATTGTTAAATAGATGAAATCCAATCCCAATGCTTCATTCCACTAATTCCTCGCTTGTGCAAATTGTTCACTTTGTTTACTTGTTCTTGAATATTGCTATTAATCGTTTTTGTTATGAAAACTAGCAAAATGAACTTTTGCACATTTGTAATTAGTTTGTTTAGGATTTTTCATTAGAATAGTAGAAATTATCGTAATATCTACTAATCCATGTGGATACAACAACCCACGTACTACTATCTATTGTGAAAACTTGGTATGCTTTCCAAATCTTTCAACAATCACAACTATGTTGCTAGTACGTTGTATGCCTAGGCTTCTAGGGCGTATTTGTTGCATTTGCTCGACAATACCATATTTGTTGACAAGAGTTCGATGCATGTACACATCTGCTACCTATAGTACCTTAGTGATCTAGGTCGCTGCAACGAGTATGCTTGCAAAGAATTTGCACTTGCATTTCTTTATGATCAGTTTGCATATGCGAGTAAACAGATGAGAGATTATATGACGCTTCTCATAGTAAGAAATTTTTTTGCATTCATAATTGTTTGTTTGTTAATATTATATGAAGCTAAAAATATATTTTATGTTTTATAGGCATAGGTGTTCGAGCATCATCCAAGCATTCCTTGTTGAGAAAAGGTGTTGGATAATGACTACAAGCTAGCTTGCAACTAGGCGGTTGCCATTGAGGGGTACCAACAAGGTTGTTGTGACCAAGGAGTTGTTGGATTGATTGCAAATGACTAATATTGTCTGGTCCTCATATGCATAACGCAGAGAACTTGGACCTTTTGAGGACCAGGCATACTCCTTTGGCCACATAAGAGTTGGGACAAACATGTGGTTATATCTACCAAAGAGGGTTTTGAGGAAATTTGGGTATGTACAGAGGATTCCCTTGGAGCCACTCGAGTTTCCTGCTGCATATGAGAAGTGTAGTGAGGCATGGGATGAGTGGGAGAAACATATGGTGTCATTAGGCGATAGGATGAGTGGGAGCAACATGCGTTGTCATTAGGCGAGGTTGCTCCACATAGGGCTCTATGGGCTTGCTCTACAAATTACATGCCTTGGTATTACGAGCATTTACATCCATACCTGATTCTGCCACAAGAGGGAAAGGCACTGCATAATCATGTATGCATTCTACCATAGCCACAACCCCAACCTCATCCTCAGCGTCAACCCAGTGGTGGTCAAATATCAGATTATGTACCGAGTGTTGTCCACTCGTGCCAAGTAAAACAAATAATATTGCTATCATTTTGTTTTAATTTTTAAAGAAAAATAATTACTAATTGTATTTTTAATATTTATGTAGGATCGGTTCCCGATAATGCAAACAACAACAACTACTAACATAGACTTATCATCTAAATTAGAGCCTGTTGTTGCCATTGATCCACGCATCAGAACAATGATCTCTTTGGCAAATGTTGTTTTTCTTGGTTTAAATAGAAGGGCAAGGATTTCTTTAGGAGAGCACCCAACCATTGCATACAACTCAATTGATCCTTTAGAACTAAACTCCAAAAAGAAGAAACACATCTTCCCCATTTCATTGTCATCTTTAAGCTCCATATAGTCATATTCAATACAAATATCACCTACATATACGAGTTTACGGTAAAAAATTCCTCAAATAAGTTTCTTCCATCTCTGATGGCATCCATAACTACTTTCCTCAAAGCAGCAAGTGACATTTTCTCACTAATTTTAATGAATTTAGGACCATTAGGGCATTCAAACAACACCCCCTTAGAAGTTGATACCACATCACCATCATAATACACAATAGCAACAAATCCTTCCATCTTCAACCCAATATGGTGAAATATCAACACAATGCATTGAGTTGCCTCAAACCACTTGTATTTATTAGCATCTTGTATTATTTTCTTGTGAGTCAATTAGCAACAACAACCTAGATTGCACCGACAAAATAAACGGTTCAAATTGCATCAAGCTCTACAAGGGCATTGTTGGCTTCTTAGATCATCATAAATATGATTGTTAAATCACAGTATAAAACATTAAATTTTACTTTTTAAAAATCAAAACACTTTTATAAAAAAAAAAACATAATGGAATCATGATTTCATTTCATAGGGGGGTGAAAAAAAAATAACACAACAAAATTATGAGTTTGTTGTGTTATTGAAGGTGGAAAAAAATTAATGACAAAAATGTAATTTCGTAACACTTGTACAACGGAATCCATTGTGTTATTGGGAGGTGCAAAAAAATACAGCGAAATCACAATTCTGTTGTACAAATGAACAACAAAATCGTACTTCCATTATTAGTTTTCTTTTTCACCCACAATTGCACAAAGCAATCAGGATTCCGTAGTGTTTTCTTCTAAGGGGAAAATTTGGGATAAAACAAAAAGGCACCCATGTAGGTAATGCCAATAGCAAAAGTGGTAGTGCCAATAACAATACCCTTATCATGAGAATGTGCACGTGAGTTACCATGGATTAGTTGTTAGGTCGATGAAAAGGAAGGAGCTATAGGGAAAGAAGAGAAACAATCAAAATCATAAAGAAATACTATGGGCACACTATCTCTTATATTGTTGAAAATTATTGAAAATCCCGCAATATTGGGGGTCCCACATATCATATTTAATGGTTTGTTTCCCTAATTTTAAATTTTTTTTAGTAATTTTTAATCAACTAAAAAAGTACATTTTAAGTGTATTAGAGTATACTCCTAGCACTCCTCAAAATAAAATTGTGGAAATCATCGAGAAAAATGAAATGAAGGAAAATAAGCTCTATCTTAACCATGAAGCTTTATTGACTTTCACTGCCCTTCAAGATTCAAAGGGTTCCTTGTCATTTGGAGACAGAGATGAAGTAAGGTTTCTCTATGTTGTACATGTTCAAAGTTGGCAGGGTAAATTTCCTTCAAAATATGGAGTGGATGAAACAAATAATAATAATAGTACTACCTTTGGTCAACAAGTGATAATGTATTTTATTTTAGACTAAATTATAATTTTGATCTTCCTATAATTTTGAATCACTGATTTTGGTTTCCTATTTCTAAATTAAAACATTTAATTCCTCTATTTTCCAAAATAAGTAATTGTGATCCTTCTGTCCATTATGTTTAATATGACATATTGGTGTTGATGTTGAGTTTACGTAGACTATACACTTATGTGAAAAAAATAAATGAAATAAAAAATAAAACGTGTCTTAATAGAAATTAAACTCATATATATATATATATATATATATATATATATATATATATATATATATATATATATATATATAACAATAAAACATTAACATACTTGTCTTTTTTTAGTTAAATGTGTTAACATTATTTTTTTTTATGTATCATGAGTCAAGAGTTACTAATTTTTTTCCAAATTATCAAAATTTATAAATTAAAAAATATTTAATATATAAATATTTTTAATTTTATTTTATATCATTTTATATGTTTTTATTTCGAATAGTTTACATATTTTTATTTTTATTTTACAAATTAATAATTAAATGTCATAAATTAATATGTAAATTGTTTACATAATATTTTTTGTAAATTTATTTTAATATACATATTATTTTTACTCTACTTATTTATGCAAAATTAAAAATATTTATATATTATATTTTTTTTAATTTATAAATTTTGATAATTTAAAAAAATTAATAACTCTTGACTAACGATACATAGAAAATAATGTTAATATAGTTAACTAAACAAAGCAAGTGTTTAATTGTCTTGATGATTAGAGTAAAAATAATCTATATATTAAAATCAATTTACAGAAAATTTTATGTAAATAATTTATGAAATTTAATTATAAATGGGTAAAATAAAAATATGTAAACTATTCAAAATAAAGCATATAAAATGATTTAAAATAAAATTAAAAAGATTTATATATTAAATATTTTTAATTTATAAAGTTTGATAATTTGAAAAAAAACTAATAACTCTTGACTAATTATACATGTAAAATAATATTTAAAAATATCTTGATTTAAAAAAAGGATGACCAAAATTGCAGATTTAAAATTATAGAAAAAGCAAAATTACAATTTAGCCTTTATTCTATAACAATTTGTTTCTTAAAAAAATCAGAGGTAGTATTAAATTAGGCTTAATGCGTGTTTCATTTTATTGTTTGTATAGATTCCAAGTCAAAACAAAAAAGAATGTGAGGAGAAAGATTAACTTCAATAAAAATTAAAAAAAAAAAAAAAAAAAACTTCAACGCCTAAGAGGGAGAGGAAAAGAAGTTGTGGGTTCTAGTTTATACCCCAACAAAAAACAAATCATTAATATTGATCTAAAAACAAAAAAAAACTTCAATGTTAGTTATGTTCAAACACACCTTATTACTTACATTTTAAAATCCATTTGAACCAACTTGAGTTCTCAACCCAAAAAGAATTAGTATTTTGATAAACCCTCCATCCCACAATAATTATCACATAAGACGAAAAATAAATCTCATAATAATTGTCATTTAGCTTTTAAATGTACAATTAGTTACTTTTTCACTTATAAATCTTATAATATTAATAATAGACAATAAAAATTAATGTTAATAAGATTTTTTTATAAAATTATCATTTTTTCATCTATTTATTAATTTTACTTGACCCGAGTAAAATAGGAGGGAGAAGAATTTTAGCAAATGTATATAGGATAAATATTTATTTTTGTAGAAATAAAATTCATAGTAAGTTTTTTTTTTAACGGCTAAAATTCATAGTAACTAAATTTTAAATATATAAATTATATTGGAATTAAAATTAAAATTAAAGAAAATTAAAATCTTTAAATATAATAAACAATTTAAATTTTGTTATAAGATTATTTTTAACAAAGGACAATTTCTTTTTAAAAAAAACTATTGAAATACAACTTATAGATTGAAATGAAAAAGATAAATTAAAAGAGATAGACACTTAAAAAGAAAGAATAGAAATAAAGATAAAATAAAGGTAGCTTAACATGGTTGAAAGAGCTTTTTTTGCTTTAGTGGTTGAAAGAGATTTTTTTTATAGTTGTTACCAAAATATTGGGTGAAATGTACCACCAAAAGAAAGAGAACATATTAAGAATGTCTAATCAAGAGAGGTGAGTAGAATGATATTCTCACTTTTCAAGGTGAGGAGTACTAGGCAATACACTCACACTCATTGTTGATTAAATTTTATTCAAAATCATCAATCATGAGTGAGACTCATTAAATAAATAAGATCCAAAAATTTGTGATTTCTAATAAATTTTAGTCAATATTAAAGTGTATGTTCCAAAGAATATGCTTGTGTTTTCAATTTATAAATATAGGAGATGTTTAAAGTGTGATAAATTGAAATATAAAAAAATAGCAATGTTACTAAAAAAACAACCTTTTCAAAGAATTTCTTTTGTGACAAATTATATAAGGAACTAACCCTAAAATCTTTATGACTGTAATTATCTGTAATCAGCCCTTGATCAGATTTTGTACTTAATGTACTCATAGTATAATTAAATTGACTCAGAATTTCTCCCGAATGCTATGTTTCAACAAACAATTAATCGGCTATAAAAGTGATGGAATCAAATGAGGAAAAACATCTAAAGAAAACAGACTTAGAATAGTATAATGTTCTGAGAAGCTAAACAATCTTATTTTAAGATCCTATCTAGTATATAATACTGCCGCAAATGGTAAAACTACCAGACAACTGGTGTATGAATATTGGTATGTAACAGCAAGTGAGCAGCCCATGCAACTATGGTTTAATAAGTGTTTCAATTCCATTCTGTAAAAATATCCAGCAAAATACAATACAACATACACACTTTCTATTTCAATATAGTACCTTTTTTTTTGTGCGTGTACAATGGCAAAGCTGAGGTTTGATTTTATGACCTCAAGCAAACCACCCAAACTCAACTATCCCACTCCTAATGGCTCATTTCCATGATAGTTAAAGCCAAAGGAATTGTTTACCCTGCTTCATCTTTTACAATTAAATACATCAGTTTTAATAACAAGAATGTGTATCCTGTGTGTCGCTTAAGAAAAGTATTACCATTGTACCACGTACCTATTCAGCTAGCAATGTTTTTCCTATTCCAAGATAAGTAGGCCGTGTCCCCATAAGGTCTGTCCCAAAAAGGAAGCATAAAATGTAAACGAAACCAATTCAAAAAATGTATTGGAGAATCAATCTCAAAAGGGTAGATTAGGACACCGTATTACCTAGGATTTTTCACATGAAGCAACAGGAAGATGATGGAGATTAATATACAGAAGGCACCAACAAATAAATTGGCAACTCCAAGGAAGTCATTTTTTCCACCCAGCCAGCTTGATGTTGATAGAACAAGCTTCTTCTTTCCTCCAAAACTGTAAGTGTTATAGTTATTCTCTAGGTGGACTACTATGACATCATCTGCATCCAAATCCTCTTCAATTCTACCATATAACTTTCGGAAGGTAGGGAGAGCAGCAGTCCGCATCCAAACTATGAGATCTTCTTGATCACCAAGCTGAAATATGTTAATCAGAATGCATTAGGGTCAGAACACAAGAAGATATAATAGCAAAATCAGTACATAAAGAAAATTTTAATGAGGAAATGAATAGCTTTTACAAGGGATGTTAATTCCCTACCCACCAAACACCTAATTTCAACTTCAGTTTGACCAACTATATGGTACTGAATAATATTTCACTTGTACGTACACTACATCCTATATTAGTGCAAGTGAGAAACTGATTTCAAGGCAAAAAGGCAGCGGAAGGATAAAGAAAAACACACATATGGTGGAACCTACTTAAACGCTACCAAATGTTCTACATAAGAAACAATTCCCTAATTCATCAAGATCAATAAAAGTGATTAGATTGATTATTTTGTCATAAATTTTAATTTATTCCAAGATTACCCATCATCCATGGTTTAAGAGGTGGCTATTTTCCAAATTCAACCAATAAGTATACCTTGTTTTGTTGGTAGCTCAATAAATGCACCCACTTTCATCGGAAAATGAGTGTATATCATTAATAGACCTCCCAATTAATTAGGGGTACAAAAGAAATTTAGCAATAAAGTAGTCCTATGTTTCTTATAATTAGAACCAAGAAAATGTTGTCTTGTTTCTTATATATATGACCGGAGGTAGTATTAATTATATATTTTTATTCACACATTAACCAATAATCCAAGAGTGAGGATTGAGGTTAAGGTTGTTGTCATTTGCACTACTGGTCACTGATTCTAATTGCAGAAACAACCTCTCCACTTATGGTGGTAAGGCAGTTTTTACATCTATCCATCCCTGAACCACACAATGATGAGTTCTTAGTGCATTCAACCACCCTTTAATATTACCACTTATGATGGTAAACAAGTTTCATAGTTTAAGCTTCTTGGATTCATCTTACAAGTAACATGGAGTTTGATTGTGATATATTTAAACCAGAGGATGAAATGGATAAATTTTTGGTGGGTAAAAATCATTATCATTAAGTGCCTATTGAACTGGAAGTAAAATTGTACTATAACCAGTGATACTCTGGAAGAAGTACCCACAAGAGTGAAAAGCAAGTACCACAGAGTGAAAAGCAAGAAAACTCAAGATTAGGAACAAATATGTCCAAAAGAATGTTGGAGAAGAACCTACTACGATGAAAAATCACCTAGAGAGATTTGATTACGTGAAAAGAAGGCCAATAAAAGCTTCATTAAGAAAAATGGATCAAATGGATGAAAATCCAACAAAATGAGTAGAAAAAATAAGAAAATATTTGGAGAAACTATAAAAAAAGATCTTACTCAAAAGAGTTTTATTGAAATTTTGATCTTTGATAAATCCTATGACATTGACTAACCCGAGTAACCAACTCATGTGTGAGACAAGATTTGGAGCATATTGATAATCCACTTGTACATACACATACATCCTTTGGTGGTGAACCTGATTTTAAGCCCCAAAAGTGAAAATTAGCAGCACAATGCATGACAATAGTAACCCTTTTATATTTAAACTATTGGTAATAAGCATCTTTTAGGTTTAATTGCACTTATGGTCTGCCTTGGTCCCGTTATTGGCAATGGGGTACGAAGTTTTTTTTTTTTAGTCCCTCTATTATTTTAGTTATGCCATTTTGATCTATCTATTATATTTAATAGAAATGCTGACATGGCAATCAACTGCACTGCCATGTCAGCAATCTTGTTAAATATTGGATGTCAAATAGATGAATAAAAGGCAAAGGCATTGCAGTGTAGGTTACTAAAAGATCTTAGACTATAAGTTTGGATCTAACTCAACCCCAAAAGCTAGCTCATGGGATGCGAGTTACCCCTCACTTATATATTATATCTTGCCTTATTCTCTAGCCAATGAAGGACTTAGTTTTTCCCAATACACCCCCTTACACCCAGTACTTTTGGGCTTAGTGTGTGGATAATATGGTGGGTGGCCTATTAATGGATCTGGGATAGACTCTGATACCATCTTAAAATGTGGATTTAAATCTAACTCAACCCCAAAAGCTAGCTCATGAGGTGAGGGTTGTCCCCCACTTATATATTCTATCTTTGCCTTATTCTCTAGCCAATGAAGGACTTGGTTTTTCCCAATAAAAGATATTTCAAATCCAAATAAGGAAATTGATCACAGGAAGAAAGGATGACAATATGAAAGACTAGATATGCAATTCAAAAGCTTCAAACTTACAGGAATACTTGGATCCAGCTTTCCACCCCCAATTAAAGTCCCATTCTGAAAATTAAATGGGTAAACATGGTTTCCAAATTTGTGATCACGATCACTCTTCCACGCAATATTCTTCCTATTGACCTTCAATTCTGATGGCCCACGACTGAATGTATATGTATCATTGAACAGACTCCACGCCATCAACCCACAAGGTACAATTGGAAGATTGTGTGAGGACTCTAAAGGTTTACAAGAACTGGTGTCATTGTATCCAAGTCCATGTAAGAGTTGCAGGTCACTTCTACTTTTGACATACCTGAACAAATTTTAAAGATTTGAATAAACAATGGAGAAATAAAATCACATAGTTGAAAGTAAATCTGGAAATATTCATGATTTTGGTGAAAAGCAATGAAGCACCAATAAAGAAAAACATTTTACTCTATCGACTCTAAATTAAGACACCTGTATTGGACCTCAAAGTCATCTGGCTAAGTACATTACATTAAATTCAAAGACAAACCAACAATGTACACAGCAATAATTTTAAAAATTTAGCAATGGGTGGGAAGACCTATTCAAATAATTAATGAATAACTAAGAAAACAGTGTACAAAACACCTTAAATTTTATGCCTTTAGCAAAGTAGGCATCTTCAACTTTTACTTCAGCCCAATCAATCCTTAAACTCCAGTTAATTTTACAAAGGTCCTTTCATTAAGTGAGAGTTAACTAACATCGAATAAGTGTTGACCATTGATTGTAACTAAATTTAAATCATTGATTCTTACTATATTTAAACCATTGATTCATATGTCTTCTTGTAAACAAGAACATCAAAATCCAACTTTTGTTTAGAAACATAAACAAAAGCCATATTATAAAGAAATACCATCCAGTTACTGGTACTATGTTCAATCAGATGCTGAACTTCAAAAGGCCCCACAACTGTATGGCTGATCTTGCTGTACAAGACATACAAGTTACTCAACCATTTCGGAACCATTTCATGTCAATCAATTTTGAAAGAAAAAAAAATTAAGGCAAGGCAGACACTTTATTAATACATTGGTAGTTTTTCACATTGACTTTTGGGGTGGATGAATAGAGGGTATTTTTTATGCTCTGGATGGATAAGTTTTAAAGGATTGTTTTAATTGTTAACAAAAAAGTAGTAAGTTGCCACTTACCTGCATAGTCGAATGGATTTAAGTATTTAAAAAATTTCTAGGATTTCCTAAATTAGTCAATCTATTATGCTGGGGGCTACGATTTTCCTGATGCCATACAAGAAAATTGAGCAGCCAAATAGAACCACTGGATTGTTGACTTTCAAAGTGAAAAAATTGGTCTCTAAATCAACAAGCTCGGTTGGTAATGTTGCTTGGACCATGATGTTTTTGTTTTCAGAACATAAAACATGTTATCTTCTGCCTGTTTTTTTATTATTTTTTTTCATTTAAGAAGTTGGAAAAAATAAAAGAAAAGATAATATGAATCTTTTGGGGGGAAAAATGAATCAATGCTTTAGATTAGTACATTTACAGCAAAGGTCCTACTGCAATATTAGTGGGAGTTCAAGGACTAATTGAGACAAAGTAAAAGTTGAAGGTGGCTATTCGCAGAAGGCATAATTATGAATTTTTTCCAATAATTAGTAGGGATAGAAAATAAAACTTGAGGGAACAAATCAAGAATTGCTTTGGAGAAATGTCAACAAGTTCAAATACAACCTAAGAAAAGTGTGTTAAAGAGAAAATAGATTTGATGAAAGCAAGAAAACCAACTTGGTTCATAACAGGGCATACATTCAGGTTTGCTCAATTGAATATACTCAGTTCCTCGATAAATTATTTCCAAAAATGAGAGGACCATTACATGATATAAAAATGGCTAGTGTATTGACCAACACACAAACAAATATATAAACGGCTGATAAAAAAAAAACAAATAAATAAATGGAGATAAATGTGAAAGAGAAAGTATAAATAGATAAAAGTTGAAGTAAAGCGAATTTTGTGTCCTTGACAAATACTGCTCCGGAACTAAATATAAGAAAAATTAACTAACTTTTACGCTAATTAAGAAAGTTAGTTAATATCATTTAATTCCACTAATTACATTTAAGAAATAAACTTTTTCCTAAAGTACCATTCAGTGGAACTTGATATCAAGGGAAAAAAGATTCATTGGAAATAGAATCTCACTTAACTGAAGGGTATTTTTTAGAGAGTATTATTAAATAGGGTGAAAGTAGTTAAAATTTGCTTATATTTGAGTCAAAAAAGGTTTTTTTTTTGTTGCTTATAATTGAGTCTGGAGGGAGTAATACTTATTCTAAGGACTTCATCATTGAATTTGAAAAGAAGAAAATAAAGAATACTTACCGTCGGTGGTTCTGGTAATAGTTATCAAGCTGATAATATATGTAAATTGGTGCTTTCATTGGCTTAAGTACCTAAACAAAATTGTAAACGTAATCAAGATACAGTAGAAAGATCAACTTTATCAGTAATTCCTTTGGCCAGATATTAGCATTTTAATTCCCAGCCCAAAATTATTTATTGTGACTTATAACTAAATGAGGGAGGAAAAAGCATCCAAAGAATGTTATGAAAGTGAAGTAACAGCAGAACAACATGTAAGAAAATATCATATAATGCCAAAACCCATCACCATCTACTACCAGACATGATTTTCATGGTCGTTAGGGAACTAACACAGAGAACAAGCAATCAACAAATAACAATATATATGACTGAGAATTGGAGTATGTATTAGACTGTAAAAAAGTATAAATGCAAACAGATTCCTTCTACCCAAGAGCTAAGCTCCTTCAGAGGCACTAGCACTCTGCCATTACTACCATCAGATTTCCACCCCCCCCCCCCCCCCCCTCTCACCTCACTAGGCCCCACTTATAACAGAATTTCCCTTCACACCCAATCCACCCCTTCCTCTCACTCTTCCACCTAATCACATATTCCCTGCCCACTTCTTATGTCTTTTCGTATATACCCTCCAAATTGTTGGTTTGGGCCTTGGGCTTAAGTCCACTAGAGAGGTTGTAACATTGGTCAACATCAGCAGCACATATAATATTCTCTTGTGGATTGAAATAGAAAAGGTGAATGGAAATAGATGAGAAATGCAGAATAAATAAGGAAACAGATAGAGAGACGAATGGAAATAGGTGAGAAATATCATGGAAAAATACTAGTGGGCCCACCCCATTTCCACTCTAGTTCCATTCAATGAAACAACCAACATTATTTCCACTCTCCCGACCCTATTTCCATGTTTCCGAACAGGGCATACAAGATCATGCTATGCCACTTTGGAAGGTATAAGGGTATGTTACTGAAGGGGTTTGTGAATCCTGAGGCAAATTCCAAAGATGTTTGAGGGGAAGCCAACCAATCATTCAGAAGGAAGATTAAGGAATTAAGTGCCACTGATCTATTAAATTGAAAATTACTGAACACTGAAGCAACAATCAGTAAATGATGTAATTAATCTTAAATTGAACTATCACCTTTAACAATCGTGAACAGTTTTTGGCAATTGAGTCATCTTTAATATACGCGACCTTGTTACTTCTAAAGTCTTCAGGTACACAATCAATGTCATACCTATCCACAATTTCAACAACCTACAAATCCATAGGTCAAATAAATATTGTAGAAAGCACGGAGATTTAGAAGGGAGAATGGAAAAAGATCCAGTGTATAATATCAACAAAGTAGAAATTATTTATACACTATTTGAGGCACGAAGTGTAACAAGTCCAACAGGAATGAAAATGAAACCCATCAATAGAAATGTAGCAATGACCTGCATAGAAAATGATTGAGATTTAATGCATTCATTTCATATAATAAGGTGTCAACTGTCATGAAATATTCAAGTATGTCAAACAGTAAAAGAACTAACTGCTGCAGGTGTAAGCACAGGTTTACATGCTGGAAGGTTCTGCTGTGTAAACCGATAGAACGCTGCAAAACCACCACAATGGCACTCAATACAAGTATCATTAAGAAAAGAAAAGGGAAAACAAAAGAAATAAAAGAGAATACAAAGGGACCTGTCTAAAGAAAAAACATGTAATTAAATTTCAATGTAATGGAGAATTCTGACTTACTTCCTAGTCAAGGCTTAAACATCACAAGTTTTTTTTTCTCTAATAGAAAGTCACATTTCAATAAGAGAAAATGTATTGAAACAAGTAATTTTTTTTTTGTGACAATAAAAAAGATAAGTTAGGTTGTAGCATGTGAAGAAAAACAATAAATGTGATTTTTTTTAAGTACTCAAATAAATTGCTAATAGACAATGTTGAGAATTAGTAGGATTATTCTGTAATAAATGTAGATTATAGGTACATAATATCTGATTAAGAGGAAATCAAATATCCTCCATTTCTAGGTATCGAAGTTGCTCAATCCAAGGATGGTCTAGTTATCTCCCAAAGGAAGTATGTCTTCACATCCTGGAAGAGGCTGGCCTACTGAATGCTAAACCAGTGGACACTCCTATGGATCCTAGTGTCAAATTGCTACCCGATCAAGGGGAGCCCATATCGGATCAAGGGAGATATAGGAGGTTGGTTGGAAAGTTGAACTACCTCACAGTCACTGGTCCAGACATTGCATTTGCAGTAAGTGTGGTAAGCCAATTCATGAACTCTCCCTGCCAGGATCATTGGGATGCAATTATGCGGATCCTGAAATACATCAAGTGTGCTCCAGGAAAAGGCCTCACTTATGAAGATAAGGGACATACACAAGTGGTAGGTTACGTAGATGCTGACTGGGCTGGCTCACCCAGTGATAGGCGATCCACATCTGGGTAATGTGTGCTGATTGGAGGAAACTTGGTATCTTGGAAAAGTCAGAAGCAAAAAGTTGTATCAAGATCAAGTGCTGAAGCAGAATACAGGGCCATGGTATTAGTCAAGTTTGAAGAGACTACACAGATGACTCTTATATGTGACAATCAAGCAGCACTATATTTTCCCTCCAATCCAGTATTTCATGAGAGAACCAAACATATTGAAGTTGATTGTCATTTCATACAACAGAAGATTGAGTCAGGGAACATTATTACAAGTTTTATCGACTCTTGTGAGTTGTGACCAATTGGCTGATATCTTCACGAAGTCTCTTAGGGGACCAAGAATTAGCTTTACTTGTAGCAAGCTGGGCACATATGACTTATATGCTCCAGCTTGAGGGGGAATGTTGAGAATTAGTAGGATTATTCTGTAATAAATGTAGATTATAGTCACATGATATCTGATTAAGAGGAAACCAAATATCCTCCATTTATTTGTAATTATTGCAATGAGTCTGTATAACCTCTCACCCGTGTTGTATTCAGACACAGTTTACAGTCACAATATGCCTCTGTCCATTCATTTCAATAGACTACTTTTTAGAAGTAAATAAATAAATCATTCTGTCACATCTACAACTATATGTTTGAAACAGTGTCAGTCAAATCTGATGGAAATAATGATACTTAATGTACTTAGAAAATAGAAGATTCATGCAATCACATGATAAAATGTATTTAGTGTTCATGGGAATTTGTGTATGGGAAGTTGCATTAGACTAGGAAATAGTCTCCACTAGAGATTGTTTGGATATAAAGCTAGAAGAGCTATTGAGAGTTTCTCAACTGGAAAAAGCTCTATATTTCCAGTAGAAAATCTCCCAAAAGCTCTTCTAGCTAGTATTCAAACAAACAAACCCTAAGTCTACTAAGAATCATATATGTGCGAGTGAGTATGTTAATGTCTTGCATAATCTGTGTACTCAATAAGAATAAGAAAGCATTTCCATTCTCTAAATGTTCTCTAGATTAAAGAAAAAGTTATTCATTAATTATATATTGCCACATATAAATATAAAATCATCAATCGGAAAATCCATCAATGCAGTACCAAAACATGTAGTGTCCTAAACTAACAGAAATAGTTGAAAACCTGGCAAGAAAGTAACACTCACCACCATGTCGTGTTGAACGTCCTGGAATTGCCTGTGCTCCTGTGCTAACTGTTGACGAACACCCTCCGTCAAGATCCATTACTGCAGCTTCCCAAGTTCCAGGTGTGTCACCTTACAAATTAACTACCCAATTTTCACCAGCAGTTGCATTTGCCCAATACTGCACTACGGGTCAATAGTTACTCATCAATTCTTATTCTCATTTTAGTAATATCTTACACCAGAGCTTGTCTTCAATAATTGAAAAGCAGCAAAATACTATAAATTAATCTGTAATACTATCTGCATTACAATTTGTGATCTTGTACGGAACTAAGCATTAGGCAATAAAATGACAAGAGAATAAACTCAGCATAGCAGATATGAGAATGTTGCATTGGATGAGTCTATATATCAGACAAGATAGGATAATGAATGAATTTAAAGAGAAAGTTGGCGTAGCACCAGTTACAGAAAAATCATAAAAAGATAATGATAGAATCTCACCTTGGGTGGTTTGGGAAATAGAAGCTAAACATTAGTAGAGTGGACGAAATCATCAAATAGAGGAAATCCCTATCACTAGAGGTAGAGGGAGATCAAGAAAACCCATAGGCAAAACCATTTCAAAAATGGAGGCTAACGGTTTGTCTACGGACATGATTCATAAGAGTGCATTATGACATTGTTTGATCTATGTAACCAATCTCTCCTAGTGGAAAAAAGGTTTGCTTGTTGTTTTTAGTTTCAATTTGCCTAATTTAAAAGGCATGTGGTCAGGGTAGAGGACAACAGAGTATCTCCATCAACCAAAAACATAAGGGTAGTGTTTCCAGTCCCTAACCCAATAAAACTAAAAAATAGCACGATTACAAACCCAAATCTGCATCATTCTATTCTCTTCATTCTCTTCTCCTAAACACTCACAAAAAAACAAAAAGTAAATTGCAATACATATCATTTGCAAGACCAACATCAAAAGGCCAAAGAGAAGCTACATAACTGTTCAAAACTAAGTTCGCGCCTTCGGGGAAGAAAAGGCAAAGGAAAAAATAACAGACAAACTCAAATTTCTGATACTGTACAAAAAACCTAATCCAAATTCCAAAGTAATACCCACTCGCAACCACACGTCACCGTTGTATCGTTGTTATTATGCATCAAACTGAGACTCTTGTATTCTTACAATACAGCTAACAAATTCCTAAGAGATAGCATTCTAATTTCTAGTTGAACTAAATTATAATTGCAATTATAATCGACAGTAAAAACTAATCAAAACAGGAAAAGAAAAAAAAATCAAAAAGGCATAGGATATCGCACAATTTCAGGTGTTAACAGCGCGGCAAAATTGAAATCTTAACGGCGAAGAAAATAGGCAATACCTGGAATAGTGTGTAGATCTCGGAGTGGAGCGAAACAGAAGCAAAGGAAGAAATAGGTGGTGGAAAGAGGAAGAGAGGAATGAATATTCTTGACTTGTAGAGGGAAGTGATGTGCCCGCCCAAGAGAAGAAAGAAGGAAACCAACCCCTGCTTGCCGATGAGGAATCTTTTCTTCCACGGTTTCGTTTTGTTGTTCTTTAACAACTTCTATCTATCGTTTAGTTTAGTTTCATTTCCCTGCTTGGGAAACTTTTGGTTACCGTTTGATGAATGGTCTTTTAATCCGAGGGTGACTAGAAGAGTTTGTTTGCGGACAGGTTAAGCGTTAATGATGAAGATTAAGGAAAAATATATATTTTTTAAGGTTTAATTACCCACTTACTCCCTATAGTTTTCAAACTTATTCATTTTAGTCTATGTAGTTAATAAGTGATTTTTTTTAGTCTTGTAGTTTACCATTTAATTCCGGATAGGTCCCTACTGTTAAAATTGTTTAACGTCAAATTATTACTGTCGGTCGTCCTTCTCCAGAACTCTCTCTCTTCTGAGAAGTCTCCGCCTTCCACCGAATACTACACTTCCACACCACCCTCACCATCGGGGCCCTCTGCAAAATCGGCGTCGCGTTGACCTCTCCAACACATGCAAAGGCGAAAATGGAGAGGAAGGTTTTAACAGCACGGTGTACGTCAGGGTTTTTCGTTTGAGACATAGCACTCAACGAAGATGACAAATGTTTTGTTTCTTTTCATCCTCGTCACCACTCCCCTCCATCTCATTTTCACCATAGATTTATTCATCCAACACTGTCAACAATGGTTGCAACCACCCCTCAACCATGTATAAACCTCGAGTCCTTATTTGATTCCAACGACAACAACAACCATGGGTTCAGAGTCATAGTTGACGTCTACAATCGCTGAATCGCAGTTCTAGCAATGGCGAAGACTACGACTCCTCTCCCTCCATCACCATTAACGTAGTCATGACCCTCAACACCAACTACCTCCGCGGCACCATGCTTCACCATAGCATATTATTGTTGCCAAGACTGCACCGACGGCTGGTGTGTTTTCGCACCGCACCTTGGCTCTTCATATCAACACCATAAAGCTTGGCTATATCGTCAACCACCACTAGGTCAGAGTCCAAATATATCACGTGTTTCACGTCTTCTGGTATGGTATTAGCCAGGTATATTTTGGCGTAATTCAGGGGCTAGTCCAAGGCCTGTCAAATGGACTTGGATATCTTGCCACGGACCCTATTGGAGTCAAACCGATCAATCTTCATCTTGAGGTAAGGGAAGGTGGACTTGATGCTAGAGAAGAGTTTAGGAGCATCGTCATGGGCGGAGAGGAAGTGGAAGGTCAGGTCCTCAGGGCACGTCGAATGTTGAAGCATGGAGAACACCGTGGTCATGGTGTCGCGAAGGTAGTTGGTGTTGAGGGTCATGGCTACATTAATGGTGGCGAAGGGAGAGGAGTCGCACTCCTCGCCATTGTGAAAGGCGGGGGCCTCCCGGAAGAGAGGGAGCTCCGGGGAAGAACGGCGGGCAACAATAATTTACGATGTTAAACAATTTTAACGGTAGAGACCTATTGGGAATTAAAAGGTAAACAGGGACTAAAAAAGTCACTTATTAACTATAGGGACTAAAATGAATAAGTTTGGAAACTATAGAGACTAAATGGGTAATTAAACCATTTTTTAATTATTTTTAATATGTATTCAAAAACAAGTGTTGTCCTGATATAGGTCCAGCTGGATTAACATAATGTGTTGGATTTAGGGTTAGTAAAAGGGTGGATGAAATTGGTGTGTTTGTGTTTGTTTTCCAAACATTCTCATAGGCATGTTAGTCACTTGTGTTTGTAGATTCAAATACACGACACAAAGGACCCAAACAAAAAAGAACAAACACAAGTAATTATCATGATCACAAGAGGATTCGAAAACAACCACAAATCCACTTATATCACTCACTCCTTTACCTTTACTAATCTTAAATCCAACACAAAATTTTGTTTAATTATATGGACCATACACCAAGATAATACCTAATTTAGTTCGAATACGCATGGAACAATGGTGGCCTAGAGGGCAGTCTAGGTGGACCATCGCCCAAGGGCTCATTTTTATAGGAACACCACATTTTTTTATACAGTTTATATAAATATTATAAGAAGAACAAATATATGATTTTAGAATTATATAAAAATAATTTTTTTAATAGAATTCTTTTAAGAAAACAATACGAGCAATTAATAGTGATTTTTAACTTATCAACAAAATTTATTTACAATTTTGAGAAAAAAAATTGATGACTTAGGTATAATGTTGAACGTAAAAGAAAAGAGTATGACATTATTTCCTTCCATTGCTATTAGCATTGACATAAAAATAAAGTTCTTGAATAAAAAATTACAATGGATTCCGACTTCAACAATGAATTAAAGTTAAAACTTTATGATGCTGAGTTATTTGATAACATTTAATTAATTTTTTAATGCATGTATACCTTATAAAATAAATAGGCTAAAATATACTTGATTTTCCTGTGATGCTTAATTCTTAATCCGTAATTTTAATCTTCTTATTTAAAATCAAGATATTTAATTCTTCAGTTTAAAAAAATGATAAGATTTCAATTGACAGTCCATGATCAAATGTTTCCTCCAATTTGATATATGCGCATTTGACAAGAAATTGAATAATATAAAAATTAAATATCCAAATGTGAATTCAAGCAAACACCTCTTAGCAAAACTTAGTCAATCTTGTAAATAATATCTTTATTTATCATTACAAACACATATCTAATACTATCAAATAATAATTTGCCTTCATTTTTAAATTAGTTTTTAATCTTAATTTTTATTTTTCAGGCTTTCATTAAAATTTTATAAATAATTTAAATAAAAATAATTTACTTATTATTTTACACATTAATTTATGTAATTATATTGATGTATAAAATTACAACAAAAAATTATATATTAAATAAAAATTCCAAATTAAAATAGAAATATGTAAAATATTTAAAAATGAAAATAACTTTTATATTAATGATAACTTTATTTGATGTAAAAATTATTTTTAATTAAATTTATATATTAATTAAAATTTCATAATTAAAATATATATTAATACGTAAAATAAATCAGTGAAGTTAAAATATTTAAATTACCCCCGAATAATTTCTTGTAATTATAATATGTTAACTATTAAAAATTATATCGAAAAAGAAGAAAATAGAAATTTATTTAATATATAAATTATTTTATTCTAATTATATAAATCAATATAATTACATAAACTAATATGTAAAATATTCATATAAATCATTTTATGTAATTTATACAAATTACATAAAAAATTATATGTAAATTATACAAATTAATAAAACTTTAATATTTTTTTATATTTTACATATTAATATTTTTTATAATTTACGCATGAATAAAAATTTATATAATTTGTGTAGATTTCATAAATAATTTATGTAAATAATTTAGATACTAATTTACGTAATTTAATTAATCTATAACCAATATAAGTAACTTTCAAGGTCAGATACAGAGTGTCTTTTTTGCACTAGTTTCTATAATTAGAATAAAGTAAGATAAAAAAAAATGAATAACTCATGTAGTAATCATATATAACAATAGTTGTTTACAATATTAAGTGAAGGGAATGTGTAATCTAGTGATTCATTATCTTGTTCTTGTTTTGTATAAGAGGTATTGGGTTCAATTCTCATTAAGTGAAGGAATTGTGTAGGTTAGGGGGACCAAAATGGATTTTAGCCAAATAAATATTAATTATTATTGATAAATATTAATTATTATTGCTATTATTGAATACATTAAAAGAAACTAATTTATCAAATTAAAATTGTTAAAATCTTATCAGAAGCTATAAATAGATTAAATAAATTTGCTTTGATTTCCATTGAATGTGTTTCTTTAAAAAATCTTAACTATAAATAAATTATTAATGATTTTTTCAAAAAAAAATATAAGAAGGATAAAATTTAAATATAGGAAGGTATATTTTTTTCAGTTCACTCAGGTACAAAAAATTTCAGGACAGGTCCTGACGTGGAAAATAATAAAAAGGATATGTTTTTTACTTAACCATCATCACTAACACTAACTTAATTATCTGCAAACAAACTTTACTGGTGACCGTCAAATAAAAAGCGCATTCATCCAACAATAACCAAAAGTTTCCCTACTTGGGAAATGAAAAAGTTTACCAGGGTAGAATTTTATCAAAATCTCAATCCATATTTGATTAGAATTTGTGTTACTGTTATCAATATTCCAAGGACCATTGGTTTACCCAAATTAATTTAACACCTATCACATGACTTACATTTCATGACTTACATTTCATGACTTTCATATAATATACCTCATTTAAAAAATTAAGGCTTAAATATTAATCACAGATTTCACCTCAACTTTTTTATTTTTGGGAAATTTTACTCTTAACAAATTAATTTGACACATTTTATCTTTTATTTTTAAATTTTTTTTAAATTTTATCTTCCACCGTTTTACCCTAACATGATTGCATTGCATTTTTACTCCCATTTTTTTCTTTTTTTTGGAAAATTTTGCACCCAATTTTTTAACTTTTTGGCAAATTTCACCCCTAAAATTATTAATTAAAAAATATTAAAGGGACTAAAATTGCATATTAACTATCATAGGAGGACCAAAAGTATAATTTAACCAAAAAAATATTAACTATTATTTCTACTATTAAATACACTAAAAGAAACTAATTTATGAAATTTAAAATTGTTAAAATCCTATCTAAAACTATAAATAGATTAAATAAGCTTTCTTTGATTTCTACTAAATATGTTTCTTT